>NW_024116302.1:0-6793 GCF_003073215.2 Triticum urartu | reverse complement strand
CTTGATCTCCATTGAAGCATCATTGTCGTCTCGCCAACTATTGCTTCTACGACTATCGCTACTGCTTAGTGATAAAGTAAAGCAATTACATGGCGATTGCATTTCATGAAATAAAGTTACGACCATGTGGCTCTTGCGAGTTGCCGATAACTGTTACAAAACATGATCATCTCATACAACAATGTATATATCATCACGTCTTGACCATATCACATCACAACAAGCCCTGCAAAAACAACTTACACGTCCTCTACTTTGTTGTTGCAAGTTTTACGCGGCTGCTACGGGATTCTAGCAAGAACTGTTCTTACCTACGCATCAAAAACCACAATGATTTTTCGTCAAGTGTGTTATTTTAAACTTCAACAAGGACCGGGCATAGTCAAACTCGATTCAACTAAAGTTGGAGAAACAGACACCCGCTAGCCACCTGTGTGTGAAGCACGTCGGTAGAACCAGTCCCATGAATGCGGTCATGTAATGTTGGTCCGGGCCGCTTCATCCAACAATACCGCCGAATCAAAGTAAGACGTTGCTGGTAAGCAGTATAACTATTATCGCCCACAACTCATTGTGTTCTACTCGTGCAGATAACATCTACGCATAGACCTGGCTCGGATGCCACTGTTTTGGAACGTAGTATTTCAAAATTTTACCTACGATCACGCAAGATCTATCTAGGAGTTGCATAGCAATGAAAGGGTAGAGTGTGTCTACATACCCTCATAGACCAAAAGCGGAAGCGTTTAGTAACGCGGTTGATGTAGTCAAACGTCTTCGCAATCCAACCGATCCAAGCACCGAACGTATGGCACCTCCGCGATCAGCACACGTTCAGCTTGATGACGTCCCTCTAACTCTTGATCCAGTTGAGGCCGAGGGAGAGTTTTATCAGCACGATGGCGTGGTGACGATGATGATGAAGTTACTGGCACAGGGCTTTGCCTAAGCACTATGACGATATGATCAAGGTGTGTAACTGTGGAGGGGGGCACCGCACACGGTTAAGAGAAACTTGTGTGTTCTAGGGTGCCCCCTGCCCCCGTATATAAAGGAGGTGAGGGTAGGCCAGCCGGCCCTCCTAGGGCACGCCAGGAGAGGGGAATCATACTAGGAGTCCAAGTCCTAGTAGGTTTCCACCTAAGGAAAAGGGGGAAGAAGGAAGGGAGAGAGGGAAGGGAAGGAAAGGAAAGGGGGCGCCACCCCCTTCCCCTAGTCCAATTCGGACCCAAGGGGGGGGGCGGCCAGCCCCTCTTGGCCCTTCCTCTCTTCCCACTAAGGCCCATTGAGGCCCATTAGTTCCCCCGGGGGGTTCCGATAACCCTCCGGCACTCAGATAATTATCCAGTACCTCTCGGAACTCATCCGGTGTCCGAATAACATCGTCCAATATATCAATCATTGTATATCGACCATTTTGAGACTCCTCGTCATGTCTGTGATCTCATCCGGGACTCCGAACAAACTTCAGTCATAAAATCAAATAACTCATAATACAAATTGTCATCGAACATTAAGCGTGCGGACCCTACGGGTTCAAGAACTATGTAGACATGATCGAGACACATCTCTGGTCAATAACCAATAGCGGAACCAGGATGCTCATATTGGTTCCTACATATTCTACGAAGATCTTTATCGGTCAAACCGCATAACAACATACATTGTTCCCTTTATCATCGGTATGTTACTTGCCCGAGATTCGATCGTCGGTATCATCATACCTAGTTCAATCTCGTCACCAGCAAGTCTCTTTACTCATTCCGTAATGCATCATCATGTGACTAACTCATTAGTTACATTGCTTTCAAGGCTCATAGTGATGTGCATTACCGAGAGGGCTCAAAGATACCTCTTCGATACAAAGAGTGACAAATCCTAATCTCGGTCTATGCCAACTCAACAAACACCATCGGAGACACCAGTAGAGCATCTTTATAATCACCTAGTTACATTGTGATGTTTGATAGGACACAAGGTGTTTCTCCGGTATTCGGGAGTTGCATAATCTCATAGTCAGAGGAACATGTATAAGTCATGAAGAAAGCAATAGCAGAAAAACTAAACGATCATTATGCTAAGCTAATGGATTGGTCTTGTCCATCACATCATTTTCTAATGATGTGATCCCGTTCATCAAATGACAACACATGTCTATGGCTAGGAAGCTTAACCATCTTTGATTAACGAGCTAGTCAAGTAGAGGCACACTAGGGACACTCTGTTTGTCTATGTATCCACACATGTACTAAGTTTCCAGTTAATACAATTCTAGCATGAATAATAAACATTTATCATGATATAAGGAAATATAAATAACAACTTTCTTATTACCTCTAGGGCATATTTCCTTCACTATTTCACTCTTTTGAAATAAATTGTTACACATTTCCAAAAATCAGTTTCACAATGATACATTACAATTTCACTTTTCGTATTTATTATTTCACAATTCAGAACGTACATTTTACTTTCCACTGGCTTGTTTCATAAAAATCACATTTATTTCAATTGCACATTTTGAAAATAACATATTTCACTCTTTTCAAATAAACTATTACACATTTCCAAAAAATAGTTTCACAATGATACATTACAATTTCACTTTCAGTATTTACTATTTCACAATTTATAACCTACATTTCACTTTCCACTACTTGTTTCACAAAACTAACATATTTCACTCTTTTGACATATATTATTGCACAATTTCAAATAAGTTGTTTCACAAGTTGACATTTCAGTTTCATATTTGGGTAAAAATCATTTCTATGAAATAGATTGGTTTCACATATTTCTATTGAAAATCACATTTTTTTAGTGAAATGGGTTTTTTTCACATTTGAAATGTGAAACATCGAAATTTAAACGTGTTTGAAATGTATCCATGATTGTTCTAGGTCTAAAGGTCTTGACGCCATGACTTCAAATATATGAATTAATTCAAAAACAAACTTATAGTTTAAATGATACAGGCAATTTAATTTAGCAAAGGTGAAATAAAAGGATGGATTTATGTGTGAGAAAGGGAGAGAGTGGGCTGTCACATGCTGCCATGCTTGTCATATCAGGGACAAATGTGGGGGTTACTAGTTATATTTGCTGGAGTATATCCTAGTATAGTAGAAAAAGGAAAATAAAATATTCACAGTGACACAAATCTTAATGCATGCATGAACGATGGACTGGTTGCCGGCACATGTCAGAACCACTCAAAATGACTTTGCGCATGCTCATGGATCAGAGAAATAAATATGGCAGATTGGCCTAAAAATTGTTCCCACCAAGTTTTATCCCTTTCTCTTTCGTACTCTGTTACCCCCAGCCTTCCTCCCCTCGGTCTCCTCCTCTGCCCCATAGCACAATGTCTCGCCAATTCTATTGCACGTGATCTGGTTGAAAAATTATATATATGGTCCAGTAATCCCCCCAACAAATTATTGCCTAAATCTTAACTCCGTTGAATCCTTTTATGTGATCCATAATACAAATGCACCATGATGGTATGATGTCAGGAAGCACCACATGTAAACTAACCTTAGCACCAAGAAAATTTCCACTTGCAACATTATTAGTCTTTTCATGCCAATTGCCATTAACACCATGTCGGCGAAGATTTAACATTGGGGGACCAGGAGATAGCTTTGCTTCCATACTTAGAGCAACTCTAGCAGACCCCGCATCCGGCCAGCCCGCAAAACGCGTTAGCAGTTCGTGGAAAGACGGCTTTGTGGGCCGGCGCAGATGGCCGCAGATGTAGACCCCACATAATAGACCCGTAAAAAAGGATATCCGCGGAATATGCTCTTTTACGGGTCGGCTTTGCGGGGTCTGCTCTGGCACAGCTCCTCCCGGCCTGGAAAACCTAAATTTGCACCTTAATTTGATCCAACATAATGCATTTCTTTGCTTTTTCAACAACATTGGATACATAAGACATCACCAAATCTTTGCTAGAATAGCAAGACCAAAGAAAACAAGAACCACAAGTATGCATTTTAGAAGATTTCCAACTTCCATAACTGCTCCTACTAGTTGGACTAATATCTTCTCCATGCATTCATTGTTGATCTGCGGATTCTTGATTTTGCATTCTTCTTTCTTCATCTTTGGTTCGAAAGAAGTAGACGTTGTTTGCCCTCTAGTTGCACATGGAGCTGATTCATTGCCTTCGATTCTACTAAGGAGTGCACGAACATCTACTAATCTTTCTTTCTATTAATAAATCAATGTATTCGCCTTCCCAAAACCAAAATGAGCATCCATCTTCCTACACACATGAGTGAGCATGTTCAAAATGAGCTACCGCAGTTGAACCAAAGAATGAGCTATCAAAATGAGCTACCACAAGTTCACGTACCCCGTCGTTTTCTCATTTGAAGAACACCCATCCGGGGTGCTTCGGTGTGCCCGAAGTTAGCCACAGCACTGTCCACGGGCAGTCGTCGCACTGTATGAGCGGCATCGGCGAGCCACATATCCGAAGCCCGAGCACCGAGCCTAGTGGGCGGCCGGACGTATCCATGCCCGCAAACCGTCAGCGACGGCGGGAGGACAATCCCGTACCTGCATGTGGCGATGCGACCTTGTCGGGGCTGCGTCCATCGCTTGGCGCAGCCTCCGGCGGCCAGAAAAGCCAAATCCGGTGGCCCGCGATGAATGGTCGCAGATCCACAACTTTCCGGCCCGCCGACGCAGGAGGGGGAGAGGGGAGGCCTCGTGCGTGTGGCGGCCTTTCAGCATGCTCTCACCGGCTACTTTCGCCGGAATCTTGGGCGGCGGCCCGGCGGCGGGGCAAGGGGGGAGGGGAGGTGGTTGGTGGGGAAAGTGTGGGCTGAAATGTACTCCCCACCAAACGCTTTCATTTATATGGAGGGCACCGCAGCGGCGAGGGGGAAACTCGCATATTCGCGGGTAGGGGACAAGATTCTGCCGCACCACTCAAAATATTTTGCGGGCCGGCCGCCTTTGCGGGGTCTGTTCGGGCTGGATTTTCCACACGGACCCGCATTTTGGCGGTTATTTTGCAGTTCGGGGCCGGATGCGGGGTCTGCTAGAGTTGCTCTTAGTCGTATTCTGCCCACTACCTCCATTGCAGCCTCTAATGCATCTGAATCGTTGATATAGTAGTTGCCAGCATAGTTAGCCTTCTTTCCTGGAAAAAATCATAAAGGCATGAACTGCTACACAGGTAAAATTTGCATAACCGATGAGATCATAGCATCTAGTTTTTTTTCAGCACCACAAACATTAAGAATTTGTAGACCTCTATTCAGTTCCAAATCCTTAACAAGATATGAGATCTACAAATTCAATGGTCAGATATTCGTCATTGATATTTACACGTCCAATGATTACATTGTACATTATTAGGTATAACTTTGTGAAGTTTATCAACGAGTAGAATTCCTCCTCTGCAATACCATGATACTTTTCTTACTTTCTATCATATCAAATCATGCATATAGCAAGAAATAAAGAAAGGATATGGTAATTAATACTCTAGAAGTGACAGGGTCAGAACACAGCTAACCTCTCTCCGCCAAGAGCTTATCTATCTCGACATGGATTCCATGAATAAGAACAAATTTGATCCCAAAGCTATGAAGAAGTGATATATCCTATATGTCAAAAAATACAATAGAGACAAGATACAAATGTCAATCTCTTCATTTCATAAACTATTTTAAAGTACATTAGGAAGGTTGATGCCTCCCGATCCCCTCCGCCTCCCCTCCCCGCTGCCGCTGAATCCCGGCTAGGCAAAGCCCATGCGGGGGGATAATGGCGGCTGCGGGGCATCCATCCGGCGCGGCTTGGAGGTGTGGTTGTGACGGTAGATCTAGAGAGGGCGCCTTGAGACGACGTGTATGTGGCCATGGCGCTGGTCACGTAGCGATGTAGCCTCCTCTACCTTCGGTTATCTTCACCGTAAATCCAAAGGGATCTGGTCGGTGGGTGTTGCCTCGCGGTGACTTCCTGGCGGCGGGTCAAGTGGAGGTGGAGTGGTGGCCTGGCTGTTGAAGTGGGTGATGTCGGCGTCCTAGGAACGGGGGTCTCCAGACCTGCCTGCCTGCGGCCCACAGCGTGGCTCCACCAGCGGCCCTGTACGGCCCGTCTTCACCGACAAAACACTCAAGACCCTCGTGAGGGGCCAAGCCTCGTGAGGCGGACGACACAAGACCTCCTCGGGGGCGGCCTCACCAGGCTGGCTCACGAGGGGGGAAGAGATCAAGGCGAGGGGCACCTCGCGAGGTCCCTGTGATGCAAGCCATGATGACCAAGGCCAGGTAGGTGCCAGCGTGCGCAGTGTACTGCTACCTCTTGAGCACTATGTTGGTTTTCCCTTGAAGAGGAAAGGGTCATGAAACAAAGTAGCGTAAGTATTTCCCTCAGTTTTAAGAACCAAGGTATAAATCCAGTAGGAGGCCACACACAAGTCCCTTCGTACCTACACAAACAAATAAGAACCTCGCATCCAACGCGATAAAGGGGTTGTCAATCCCTTCATGGTCACCTATGTACCTACACAAACAAATAAGAACCTCGCATCCAACGCGATAAAGGGGTTGTCAATCCCTTCATGGTCACCTATGAGAGTGAGATCTGATAGAGATGATAAGATGATATTTTTGGTATTTTTATGATAAAGATTAAAAGTAAAGATTGCAAAATAAAAGATAATAGAAATAGCTTGTTAACGGAAGATTAATATAATGGAGAATAGACCCGGGGGCCATAGGTTTCACTAGTGGCTTCTCTCAAGAGAGCATAAATATTACGGTGGGTGAAC
>NW_024116301.1:0-8798 GCF_003073215.2 Triticum urartu | reverse complement strand
CGGCCACGGGCCCGAGCGCCACGGCCGCGGCGGCGGCGGGGCGGACGTGCACGGGGGAGGCGGGGGCGCGGCGGTCATGCGGATGGCGAGGGCGATCGGGTGGGCGGACGTCGCTGACGCGCTGCGGGAGCACCTGCAGCTCTGCTGCATCTCCCTCGGCCTTCTCCTGATGGCCGCCGTCTGCCCGCACGTCCCGCTGCTCAACTCGGTCGGGCGCCTGCCGGCCGCGCTCATCGCCATCGCCTTCCCTCTTGTCGGGGTAAGATCCGCTGACGCTTCCCAGCTATTAGTTTCTATAAGTTAGGAGTACATAGGAGCAGTTGAAGTACCAATGCCAATCTAGTTAGAACCATGCCGTTGTGACTTCAATTGACTTCTAAGCATATTCTGAGGATTTTGTTCATTAGAGGAAGTTTTAGTGAATGCTTTCATTTCATAACATTGAATTTTGTTGAGAAATTTGCTCTTAAGAGATCATGGAGGAACTGCTAATTCGGTACCAGTACGGAACCTTAAGGCTCTTGTTCAAGCTGATAGAATTGACCAGTGTGAATTCAACTAAACTTCTGAACAGCTGAGTTAAAACTTTCACACTGCTGTAGTACTGGTTTGGGGGTAATATCTAGTGCAGGCTGCATATCAGGTCTACCAGCAGACTGCAGACCAACGCAGAAACACAAAATAAAAATTGAAAATGAGGAGGTATATTCAATTACTCGCTAATAATGCACACCATGGAAAATTTCATGTCCAAACTTCAGAAATCTCTTCTATAGTGGTTTGTTACAATTAGAACCACTATTTGCGAAGAAAATCGTTCTAGCTACATTCCATTGAACAGGGAAGTGCTATGCTTGCTCTGCTCCTTAATACAGAAAAAACAGATGTTCATTGCTTTGAGATTGCTTGTCTGTGGAATGCTTATGTGACATTTTTCCTGTTTCCATTGTAGGTTTCTGCAGCACTTGATGCTCTTGTAGATATTGCAGATGGCAAAATAAATATCCATGTACTTATGGCTCTTGCAGCATTTGCTTCTATATTTATGGGAAACTCATTGGAGGGTGGTTTACTTCTTGCAATGTTTAACTTAGCTCATATTGGTACACGCTCTTCGAAATTCTCCCCATTTTGGCTCATGTTTATGTATTCACTGATAGTTTTCTCTTTTGTCGTTATTTCTTATAGCTGAAGAGTACTTTACAAGCAAGTCAATGTATGATGTGAGGGAACTTAAGGAAAATCATCCAGAATTTGCACTGTTGTTAGAAACAAGTGGAGACGAGTCGGCACACTTTTCAAATCTAAATTATGCAAAAGTTCCTGTGCATGACCTTGAAGTGGGTTCTCATATTTTGGTCAGAGCTGGTGAGGTGTGTTGTTTGTTTATTTAAAACTCCCTGTATTCCTATTTTTCTTTGTTCATTTCATAGTCTCTTCACGATCATCACATTGTTATTGTCTTTCTTTCAATTGGATGTTACTAACTGAGCATAATGCTATATCCTATCTTCTATTCCTTTTTCATGTAGATGCTATTTGTCTAGTCTAGTTCGTTGGGAATTTTATCTCATTGTGGCGCAGTTCTTCTATTCATTAGGCTGTGCCTGTTGATGGAGAAGTTTACCAAGGATCATCCACAATCACCATAGAACACCTCACTGGTGAAACAAAACCTGTTGAGAGAACAGTGGGGGATGCTATACCAGGTGGAGCCAGGAATTTGGAAGGAATGATGATTGTAAAGGTTAGGCCTTTTCTTTTTTCAGCAAAGAGACCTTTTCCAAGTTCATTTTTCTTTGCTCGTTTTGTTCACTAATCCTGAGATGCTTCATTTTCTTATCCTGCTTTATTCTCGTAAATAGGATATTAGGATGTGTATGCACTGCTATACTGCTCACACACAAACATGATTGCAGTTATTTAATAGCAGGCCTGTAATATTTAACTTGCTAGTCATGGTTGGTGCTGCATAGCCATCTTGATGAGATGAAACCATTCCAGACTGACAGGAAACATCATTCTATGATATTGTGGAAAACAAGAAACAAACCTAATTAATTTTTACATAATGGACAAACCTAATAGTATTTGTTGGCAGTTACCAGCAACAAATTTGCTATTCCTTTTTCTCCTAACATAGCATTAAGTTAGTGGCGTACATTATGTTTGGCGTGTGTCCTTCCAGAATGTTACCTCTTCATGCTCTTATTCAGTTACCTTTGTTCTAGGTGACCAAATCATGGGAGGATTCAACACTCAACAGAATTGTCCAGCTGACTGAAGAGGGCCAGCTAAACAAGCCAAAGTTGCAAAGATGGTTGGATGAGTTTGGGGAGCATTATAGCAAAGTTGTCGTGGCTCTGTCTTTGGCTGTTGCACTACTGGGACCATTCCTCTTTAATTGGCCCTTTTTCGGTAACTCAGGTATTCCCCTAAGGCCACATGACATGCTGTGTTGGTGTTATTACAAATACTTCATGCTTCAGAAAGCTTAGTACTGATGATTTGGCAATTTGTACTGAACTGATGCACTGGGCTCTAGGATTGAGCTTTCTGTGCTCTGACATTTTCTTTAGTTTGTAGGGGTTCAATTTACCGTGGATTAGGACTTATGGTGGCTGCATCTCCGTGTGCATTGGCAGTAGCTCCATTAGCATATGCCACTGCAATCAGTTCTCTTGCAAGTAAGGTACTGTCTGAAAGTTTCAACTTTCTTAAGTTTATTGATTATTCTCTTCAGTTGGTATAAGCAGTGCCTTTTCAACCTCTAAATTTTGTGACATCATCTAGTTGTTTATTCTAATTTTTATCAGTATTTTACTGGGATATTTTGGACTCATTTTTCTGTTTTATGGTTATGTGCACAAGGGCTGTGAGAGATAAGAGCATATTAATCTGAATTGTTTGTTGTTCTACAACTATATTAGTGCTGTTGCTGTGTACTGCTTCCTTCTGACATAAATGTGTGCATGGGAAGATAGCAGTCACTCCCTCCATTCCTAAATATAAGTCTTTCTAGAGATTCCAATACGGACTACATATGGAGCGAAATGAGTGAATCTACACTCTAAAATATGTCTATATACATCCGTATGTAGTCCGTATTGAAATCTCTAAAAAGACTTATATTTAGGAACGGAGGGAGTATTACTTCAAGCCCATCTTATCAAACTGTGGTATCTTGGTTGTAGCATTTACTATGACCCGTGCTCCCGTTTCTTGAATGAACCTTCTTCTGGAGTGTGATAGTGGAATTATTCTCTTCTTTGTTCCTCTGTAGGGAATTTTATTGAAAGGTGGGCATGTCTTAGATGCCCTTTCTTCTTGTCAGTCTATTGCTTTTGACAAGACAGGCACATTAACAACTGGGAAGCTTATGTGCAAAGCAATCGAGCCCATTCATGGACATTTGGATGCAAGTAATGGTGTTGACCCTTCTTGCTGTACTCCGAACTGTGAAAGTGAAGCTCTAGCTGTTGCTGCAGCTATGGAGAAAGGAACAACCCATCCTATTGGAAGGTGAGGAAAATAGATAATTTTCCCAAAGGCCATATTTATTTATTTTATTTTATTTGCATGCATCATTATGATTAGAAGTTTGCAACCCTTGGACATACACATGCTATGAATGGCTTGGGTCTAGTTCCCTTGGGTCAAATGTATTGATAATTACTATACCTGCATTGAATTTATATCCAATCAAGCCATCCAGGCCAATACTGCTGCTAGCCAGATTTTCACCAGAGTGTTTGACCAAAGAAATCTGCTAGTTCATTTTAAATTAATTATTTATCAGTAATTACTTTAGTATTCAGTGTACTTCCTCTGTAAACTAATACCGGAGTATAAGATCTTTTAGATCACTAAGTAGTGATCTAAAATATCTTATATTAGTTTACAGAGGGAGTACAAATTAATCTCCCATGTTCTGCTATTGTCTATTAGTGTACTTTAAAAATGATGTTGTGGTTTTCTCAATGTGGAATTTAAATATATGCTTGCCAAAAAAGAAAGAATGCAAATATGCAACACGTTTCTGTTTACGTATTTTCTAATTATAGTTGTGTAGAAAGATATGTTTGACTAGTCTGTCCCTTAAGTGCTACGAGTCCACAAGTTGAAAAAAGTGGTACGAGTCAACTGCTAATCAGTGGTGATGAATTCTTTCAATCTTAATATAGTGTGTACCATGCTTGATTTTCATTAGCTTATATATGAGGTGCCAACAAGAATTTTATCATATGCCCTTAAACTTGGTGTAAACTTTCTTGTCTCCTGCCACTATTTTAAGCTTTATGTTCAAGATCATAATGTTTAATTTATGTCCTCGTCTTGTGTATGTTATGATTGCTTGTAGAATAATTTATAGCAGTAAGTTGATATTGATTGTATGATTCACAGGGCAGTTTTAAAACACTCTGTTGGGAGAGACCTCCCAGTGGTTGCTGTTGAGAGTTTTGAGAGCTTACCTGGTAGAGGAGTTGTTGCTACTTTGAGTGGCATAAAGGTATGTGTAAGTTAGATACTATATATTTCAACCAGCAAAGTTATACGGAAATTGGTAGATATATCAAGGAAGAATTTTATGTTCGCACATTATTATTGTAGGCTTGACTCCCACAGTGGTCAGGCAGGGTTGGCCACTGTATCTCTGTGGTGATGTTCATTATTTTGGAATATGGAAACCATTGTGAATATGCTTAATTTGCAGGGATTATTATTATTATTTTGGGAGTATTTTCTAAATTTAAATATGACGAGGTTAATGTTGAAATCGATATCGCGCATATGTGATTTTTTTTTGGGATTTCTCATGCTTTCTAGAATTGGTCCTAGTCATTGTTTGGTGTCGTGAAGGTTCATAAATGAGATTGGTTTTAGAAAAATGAAGTTACTTGGCTGGATGGTTTGTTTTGTAGTATTAGCTGAATTGCATAATTATATCATGAAAGGAGCACCCTTAAAACAGGATAATGAGATGATGTATCAAGTTTGGATGGTGTAGATCAAATTGGTTTAATCATCTCATTTGGGTGAAAAGGCAAGAGTGGAAGAGGTTGAAGTGTTCTATTGAAAAATGCCATTGATCTTTCATTTACTATAAGCAACACGTACTCATTACATCCCTATTTACTCATTATGCTGTTTGGTCAGTACGAAGCATAAGAGAACTTGGATCTTGGTATGTTAGGTTGGCACTCATCTATTTCTATTACAGGCAAAAGACAATGAAAATGAGTTTGCTAAGGCATCTATCGGTTCCGTGGAATATATTTCTTCACTATACAGATCTTATGGTGAATCTGAACAAATAAAAGAGGCAGTAAAGTGTTCTGCATTTGGTCCTGAATTTGTCCAAGCTGCTCTCTCAGTTGATAAAAAGGTGAGTTAGGAAAAAATCTTCTCATATAAGTATGTCTTTTCCCCTTGCCTTTTGATGTCCTTTTATGCTGCTGCACATTTATTTGTTTGGGATGTTTCATGTAAGCATTCATATATAATAATTATGTTAATTGATAAGTTAATTCAGGCTTGAGAACTGTTTTGGAATGAAGGTGGACTACTTACTGTAATCTAAGCTCATATGTTGCTCCACATCAATAATAAAGTGTGATTTGTCGAACACTATTTTCTTCATTTGGCTGGTTTGGTTATGGTATATACTGGGAGAGCAAAGCAGAAACGAAAACATAAGTCAGTCTATATATGAGAAGTTCGGTGAGGCTGTAGTGCCTTTTACCCATAACAAATCTGCCAAAATATTATTGCTACATGCCTACGTCCATTTGAATGTATTATCACCACCAAATCACCATAGAAGTTGATTATCTGAAGGTTTACCTTCCATGTATTATTTATCTGGCCACTGAATCTTATCAGGTAACCCTTTTCCACTTTGAGGATGAACCCCGTACTGGTGTCTGTGAAGTTATATATACCTTAAGAGAAAAGGCTAAACTTCGAATCATGATGCTTACTGGAGATCATGAATCAAGTGCTCAGAGAGTTGCTAAAGCTGTATGTATTGAAGAAGTTCACTTCTCTTTAAAGCCAGAGGACAAGTTGAACAAAGTAAAAGCAGTTTCAAGGGAGGGAGGTACTTCAGTTTCTTGTGACTATCAAATGACAGTTTTATGATTACAACAGTTTTTTCCCCTTTCATATGTTATTCCGTTATCGACATATCTAGCTTGGACACCCACCTCTTAATCAAAATGGTTTGCTTTCTACTCAATTTCACCTCCTTCCGTGTTGCATGGCTTGATCAAATGCCTAAATGGTTTTCCTCCAATTTCTAGTTACTATTGTATGTGATCTATAAGCTACCAACTACCACCTCAGGTCCTCAGCACTTTTTTCCCATACTTAACTCTGTTTATTGCGTATTTTGTCAGCCCAATTTTTTGTGATCTACAACCTACTCTACATTTTGTCAGCCCAATTTTTTGTCATAGAAGTTTCTGCTTGCAGTCATATCACCATATGCTCACTATTTGGCCCAAGGGAAATTACTTCTGATGGCTAATCATTATGTACCTTTGCATTTATTTTCAGGTGGAGGTTTAATAATGGTTGGTGATGGTATAAATGATGCACCAGCTCTTGCAGCTGCAACAGTCGGTATTGTTCTAGCACAACGCGCCAGTGCAACAGCGGTAGCTGTTGCAGATGTTCTGTTGTTGCAGGATAATTTATGTGTGGTGCCATTTTGTATCGCTAAAGCTCGTCAAACAACTTCATTGGTAATGTCTCTTGTGAGCTCAGTGTGGAACACTTATAGATACAATATTGCTGGTTCTTACAATTTTGAGGTTCATCCTTACAGGTGAAGCAAAGCGTAGCTCTTGCCTTAACCTGTATTGTTTTTGCTGCACTTCCTTCTGTCTTGGGATTTCTTCCTCTTTGGTTGACGGTAAGTTCATTATTCCTTGCATAATAACTTATTGATGCATCTAGCAGATTTGATGACCACTTGCCAATGACCTGAGGCTAACAATCTGTGTGGCATACTATGAGTTGAAAGTATAGGGGTGAAAATATGGTCATTTTATATTGATAGTGAAGTGGTACATGTTTTGGCTGGACGAGCATCATCGTATTGTTGTTATTTGTGAACAAAACCAGTTAACTTGATTCTGGCGGATAAATTGAGAGGTTGATTGGAACAAAAATACCTGGATATTTAATATGGGTTAGAGTACATGGTCGTAGTGAACACAAATATGCTGAGTCTTTGATTTTTAAACCAGATTTTCCAGAGTTATGTACTCCCTCTCTTTAGTGATCTAAACGATCTTATATTACTTTACAAAGGAGTATATGTTAAAGCTCTTGATTCACAGGCTTTTTTTGTGATCTATTTCTGCGATGTCTACGTGGTCTTTGATATGTCTATCATGTTGGGATGTGTTTACTGTGAGTAAAACACCAGTTGATTGATCTTGTACATAAAGAATCTACCTACCATACGAAATTAAAAGTGGAGCTTATACAGTTAAGAACTCGGGATTACTTGCGAGCAAAGGGACATTTTACCTATAAGAATCTCTCCAACTCCCATAGCGTGTGCACATACTTCATCATTATTGTGTTATTTGTTGCTGTTTACACATTTTGTCCAAATTTCAGGTTCTTCTCCATGAAGGAGGAACCCTTCTCGTTTGCTTGAACTCAATACGAGCTCTCAACCCCCCAACATGGTCTTGGGCAGATGACATCCGACAGCTCGTCCACAGCCTAAAAAACTACGTCTCGGCAAAGTTGAATAGCTCCTCCTCAGATTGCTCAGCTAGTACCGTTCCTTTGTAGACATGTATAGCGGCTGTTATCTTTGTAATTTCATGGCATGAGCCGTGGGGCGTTTAGGGTGACAGGTTCCTGACCTGATTTTTATAGGCTGTACTCGTAGCACCACCTTGTAAAGAAAACATGCCTCGTTTCATGCTGTGTTCATAGCAGTGCCAAGCATCCTGTAATCGAACTGTTCGCTGAGGCTTGTTTGGTCCAGTGCATCGGGTAGAAGGGTTTATCTGTTGCCAAGAGAAGCTACTGTGTAGTGAGTTACTCGAGTCGTTCATCATTGTCCGTGGTCCGTGGGCATGTCGGGTTCGGTGTATTCTGGAGGCAAAGAAGGTTACACGGCAAATCTGTGCCGAACGCTCAGGCAACTAAGTACAAAAGGGGTTGCGTCTGTACTCTGACCAAGTGACGATCATTTCATCCTGTAAGGCAAATATTGCAACTGCAGATGTGTTGTAGTTATCGAACACCATTGTTGAGCATCATGCTGAAGCTTGAAACTTGGAACTCCAAGCTCCCAAGCGGGACCAATAAATTATCTGTGAGGTTACTTTGAATTGGCAATTCACTAAAAATAATGATTCAAATTCATTGATCGTCAGTGACATGGATGCAGGCAAAGTCTCAAATTAGACCTCGAAAATGCTCGTGGTGGAGCCACGCGTGAAGAAGCCTCTTTCCTGGGTGCCACGCCACCATGTTGGCAGTGCACGTGTCGGCAGCAGATCCCCATCGCCGACCTGAAGCATCTTGGTCGACCAAGAGCCAAACCACAGCCCGCCACGACACCAGCCTGCGTGAGAAAGAGAAATGCTTCTTCGTGTACACCACGCACGTGTCGCCACCCCATGCATCGCCGCTGCCGACAACGGAGCCGGCTATAAATCCGTCCGCAGCCTCGCCACATCTTCCCAACTAACCAGTTGAATTGAATGATAGCATTCGCTAAAATCTGCAAAGCGCACACAGCTGGAGCTCGAGCAGCCCCTCCACTA
>NW_024116300.1:0-12618 GCF_003073215.2 Triticum urartu | reverse complement strand
AACAATATTTTATCCCGCCAAGACTATCGAAGGATGGAGGCCCGAAGAGATCCAAATGAAGTAGCTCCAAAGGCCTCTTCGAGTAGATGATAGTCGTGGGAGGGTGAGCCTTCTCATGTAGCTTTCCTTCGATACACGCACTGCAAGCACGATCTTTAGCAAAACTAACATTCGTTAGTCCACGGACATGGTCCCCCTTGAGGAGACTTTGCAAAGATCTCATATTGACATGGGCTAGACGGCGATGCCAAAGCCATACCACGTCAACTTTAGCCATTAGGCATGTCGCGGTCTTAGTGGGTCGCTCCGAAAAGCTAATCACATAGAGACCGTTCTCGACATGCCCAACAAAGGCTACTTTAAGAGTCTTGCTCCACAAGAGGGCCACGGTATCAATATCAAAGAAAGTGGCAAAGCCCATAAGTGCTAGTTGACGAACGGAAAGTAAATTGTATGCAAGGGACTCAACAAGCATGACCTTCTCGATCGTAAGATCATGAGAAATGACAACTTTGCCTTGTCCCAATACCTTAGAGGACGAGGTGTCACCCCACTCGACGTTGGTGGGCATGGATGGAATCTTTTTCACGTCCACCACCAAGTCCTTACTTCCGGTCATATGATTAGTAGCTCCACTATAGAGCAACCATGATCCCCCACCAGAAGCAAACACCTACAAGAGATCAATGCTTGGTCTTAGGTACCCATTTTGTAATGGGTCCTTTGATGTTAGTAACAAGGGTCTTAGGAACCCAAATAGACCATTCAATTTACTCATAAGGAGAGCCAACAAATTTGGCATAAACATGCCCATCTCTAGCATGGCACAACACATAAGAAGGGTTAATGTCGCCGGCTTTGTTGGGAATGGAAGTGTTGCCCTTCTTGGCATCACTACCCCTCACGGAGTTCTTATCCTTCTCCTTAGTAGCACCCTCTCCCTCCTTCACAAAGGTTTGCTTGAGAGGAGGAGGTCGTTTGGCCTTGTCATTCTTCTTCTTGTTCTTGGACTTGGGCACGTACCCAATCCCTTCCTTGGCCACAACTCCCTTTTGGTTGGTCAAAAGGTCGTTGAGGTTCTTCTCGCCTTGTATGCAAGACGCAAGACCTTTCTCAAGTTGCACCTTTATCTTAGTGTTCTCCTCAACAAGATGCACATGCTCACAACATGGGTTAGAAGCATTTGCATTATCAATTAACATCATACGAGGAAAAGTGGCTTTCTCCTTGGTTAGCTTTACTTGAAGTTGATCATGAGACTCTTTGAGGCTAGCATGAGCACCCTTCAAGACCTTGTGAGCCTTGTCAGGTATATCAAACTCCTCTTTGAGTCTAGCAAGATCAACCCCAAGCTTGGCCTTCTCGAAGTTTAGCACACGAGAGACAACAAGAGCATGATCAAAATATTTCTTTAACTTAGCATGGTCAACGTTGTGTGACTCCTCAAGAGACAAACGAAGACCACTCTCTTCCTCAAGAGCATTGGAAAGATCCGAAATCTCATCGGCATAGTCACGACTATGCCCCTCCATCTTGGAGATAGTATCTTCGTGAGCCTCGATCATGTCATTGGCTTCACCAAGTTGTTCGAAGAGAGCAACAAAATGCTTCTTGGATTTACCCTTGAGTTTACCCATAAAGGACTCAAACTCATTTTCCTCCACATTAGATCCCTCGTATTCATCAATGCAATCCGTCAAGGAAGGATTATTAATGATGGTAGTTTTGATGTTGGGCGTTACCTTGTTGGTGGCTTTAGCCATGAGGCACTTGGCGGTGATGTTCTCATTGGGTGAGTCGAAGAGAGACACTCGTGGAGTTTTTGCAATGGCAACGGAGGCCATGGCAACCGACTCGCCATCTTCATCATCATCATCATCATCCTCATGGTACTCTTCTTGAACCACCAACGCCTTGTGAGGGGTCTTCTTGGTGAAGTTGCTCTTGTTGGGGAAAGACTTGGCTTTGTCCTTTCGGATGAGCTTGCCACCATTGTCTGCCCTCTTCTCATACGGACACTCCGCAACAAAATGGCTCACATTGCCACAACTGTAGCAAGTCCTCACACGTTGCTTGCTCTTCATGCCACTTGAGTTGTTCTTGTTGAAGTTTGGCCTTGAGTTCTTCTTGCTCCAAAATTTCCTTGAAGCAAGTGCCATGTGTTATTGATAGGCATACTTTGTATCTTCTGGGTTGCTTTCCTCTTCTTCCTCTTCTTCTTCTTCTTCAATGCAAACTTTGGCCTTCAATGCAAGGTTGGGCTTCTTTGCCCTTTGAGAGCGAAGCACCGCATTGTCGGCGGTCTTGTGCAAGATGTTCATAGCCACAAACTCATCCAACACTTCACTTGAGGTCAAAGTGTGGAAGTCCGGCCTTTGACGAATGACGGAGGACATGGCCTTGTGGTAAGGCATCTTTGCCTTGAGGAATTTGCGCTTGATCCAATTATCATCCGTGTCCTTGCTCCCATGATCTTGGAGTGAGACCGCGAGTTTGGTTACTCTCCGATAAAGCTCACGAGGTTCTTCATCTTCTTTCATAGCAAACTCATCGGCTTCATCTTGCACTACTTCATAGTTGGAGCGTTGAATGCTTGCGCTTCCCTGGTAGAGAGAGACAACACAAAGCCATGCATCTTTGGCCAAGGCGAAGGGCCGGAGATGAGGTAGATCTTCGGGTGGAATTGCACCTGATCCAGGGATGACACCGTAGCACAGTAGACGTGATCCATTCGGGTCAGGTCGCTACATTGCCACAATTGTAGAAAGTCCTCACACGTTGCTTGCTCTTCGTGCCACTTGAGTTATTCTTGTTGAAGTTTGGCCTTGAGTTCTTCTTGCTCCAAAATTTCCTTGAAGCAAGTGCCATGTGTTATTGATAGGCATACTTTGTATCTTCTGGGTTGCTTTCCTCTTCTTCCTCTTCTTCTTCTTCTTCAATGCAAACTTTGGCCTTCAATGCAAGGTTGGGCTTCTTTGCCCTTTGAGAGCGAAGCACCGCATTGTCGGCGGTCTTGTCCAAGATGTTCATAGCCACAAACTCATCCAACACTTCACTTTAGGTCAAAGTGTGGAATTCCGGTCTTTGACGAATGACAGAGGACATGGCCTTGTGGTAAGGCATCATTGCCTTGAGGAATTTGCGCTTGATCCAATTGTCATCCGTGTACTTGCTCCCATGATCTCGGAGTGAGACCGCGAGTTTGGTTACTCTCCGATAAAGCTCACGAGGTTCTTCATCTTCTTTCCTTGCAAACTCATCGGCTTCATCTTGCACTACTTCATAGTTGGAGCGTTGAATGCTTGCGCTTCCCTGGTAGAGAGAGACAACACAAAGCCATGCATCTTTGGCCAAGGCGAAGGACCGAAGATGTGGTAGATCTTCGGGTGGAATTGCATCTTGGATGATGAAGAGAGCAATCTCATTGAATTGATTATCCGCGCCTTCTCGAGGAGTGAAGTTGCTTGGGTCATGCGGATAGAAACCTTCTTCAATGATTCTCCAAAGATTAGTATTCACATGATTTAAATGGCGCTTAAAGCGATAGACCCAAGAATCAAAGTCCTCATTTTTCACAATCTTAGGGGGAGGACCGTCATGATTCAAATGAGTGGAAGGAATCAGTCCACCATAAACAAGTGGTGGTTCCACATGGGCAAAGATGCCGGTGCCATTTTTACCACTAGAAGAAGGAGCTTTTTCACTACTAGCTCCCCCCTTGTCGAGTTAGCATCCATCACCTTGTCAGTGGGATCACCCACTTTCAACGGTGCGGTGGATAGTTTAAGACCTTCAAAAAATTTAGTAAACATGGTTTCAACCTCGGTCGTGATCGCATTCACACCGGAGTGCCCCTCCACACCGTCTACGGTGTCAACCATACTCTTCGGATGGCAAAGTCCTTAGTAAAGAGATGATCGCATTCACACCGGAGTGCTCCTCCACACCGTCTACGGTGTCAACCATACTCTTCGGATGGCAAAGTCCTTAGTGAAGAGACGAGGCTCTGATACCAATTGAAAGGATTGATAAGGTTGACTAGAGCGGGGGTGAATAGGCAACTAACATTTTTTAGATTTTCTTTACCAAATTAAAGTTTGCATCAAAGTAGATTGTCTAGATGTGCAACTAGGTGAGCAACCTATATGATGTAACAACAACAAGCACACAAACAAGCACGGGAAGTAACACTGATAAGCTTGCACAAGTAAAGGTGCGAGATAACCAAGAGTGGAGCCGATGAAGACGATGATGTGTTACCGAGGTTCCTTCCTTTTGAGGGGAAGTACGTCTCCGTTGGAGCGGTGTGGAGGCACAATGCTCCCCAAGAAGCCCCTAGGGCCAACGTATTCTCCTCACGCCCTCACACAATGTGAGATGTCGTGATTCCACTATTGGTGCCCTTGGAGGCGGTGACCGGACCTTTACAAACAAGGTTGGTGCAATCTCCACAACTTAATCGGAGGCTCCCAACAACAATACGAAGCTTCACCACAATGGACTATGGCTCTGTGGTGACCTCAACCGTCTAGGGTGCTCAAACACCCAAGAGTAACAAGATCCGCTAGGGATTGGTGGGGGGAATCAAATTTCTCTTGGTGGAAGTGTAGATCGGGGCCTTCTCAACCAATCCCGAGCAAATCAACAAGTTTGATTGGCTAGGGAGAGAGATCGGGCGAAAATGGAGCTTGAAGCATTAATGGAGCTTTTGGAGGAAGAGGTAGGTCAACGAAGAAGAAGAGGACCCTCTTTTATAGAAGGGGATCCCATCCAACCGTTACCCCCAAAACAGCCCCGTAGAGGGCCGTACTACCGCAGGGGGTAGCGGTACTACCGTGCGGTACAGGAGCCGAGCCTAGTGCGGTACTGCTGCGGTGGTAGGGTGGTACTGCCGCGGTGGTAGGGTGGTACTACTGCTCTCGAGCGGTACTACTGCTTCTACTACCGCTGCAAGTACCGCACAACCCGACACGAGAGGCGACCCCCTCGAGTCGACGCGGAAGGAGCCCGGTACTGCAACGGTACTGCGGTTGAGACCCACAAGCGGTACTACCGCTAGGTACCGCGGTACTACCGCTTGGACCCAAAACCGCACACTGAGAGGGGAAGGAGCACTCCATTGAAGCGGAACGGCTCAGAGGGTGGGGAAAGGATGTGTACGTGTTGATTCCACCCAAGCCTTACCAAAGCGGACCCCCTCTTGATAGTACGGTGACTCCTATGAAACTAGTCCACCAAACAAGAAACGAAAGAGCTACACCGTCTTAAATAACATTCCGAGGGGAAAGAAATCGTCTCGTGCCAAAGGATGAATCTGTGAACTACTCAAAGCACATGATTAGTCCGCAAACATGTTGTCATCAATCACCAAAATTACATCGAGAGAGATATGCCTCAACACCCGGGCCACTCCAAGCGGGCTTTGATCACTGTAGCACTATAGCTACAATGTTTCGCTACAGTGGGGGGGTGTCCGTCGGCTTGCCTTCGGATTTTTCTCCAGTCTCACCGTCTACATCGCTACCATTGTGACTGCGGGGGAATGTTGACTATAATGTTTATTAGGAAAGACAAAATAAACTAGGATTTGTTCTAACTTGTCATGTACTCCAAATAGATGATCGTACTTCTATATATAGGCCTAGGCATGGGCGTTCGGTAGAAACGGAATTTTCGGTTTCTACTGTTCGGTTTTTTTAGATATTCAATTAGTCAAAGTGAAAACCAAAATAAACACAAAAAATCAACTAACCGAAAGTCCGGTTAACCGAGTTTTCGGTTTGGTTCAGTTTTAACCGAACTAGGGATCATGTATAGAAAACATTTTTTTTTCAGCATGCACTGAATTAACAGTAGAAAGAATAAACTCAAAACAACACTGCATTAAGTGTTCCCTTGGCGCAGGCTAACTGTTTTGTGCATAGTACCCATCGTACCTTGTCTTCTTAAGTAGCCAAGCTCACTGTGTCATCCCGTCTAGCTAGCCGAGGTGGGATAAATCCAGTGAAGTATCGTAATGTGCTGCCAGAGAGAAACTATTGTGCAAAAGAGTGGGCCTTGGATAGGTGCATGTACGTGGAAGGCCCAGGGGAGGTACAAGGTTCAGACTAGTCATAGTGGAAGTAATTTAGGTAGTAACATAGCGCACTTTAAGAAAATTTTACTTATATGATATGTAGTTTATAAAGAGAGAGGTGCTTAGAGTAACATAATATGTTACTGCAACATAGCACTTCCCGAAAAAGGATGAGTCTACAAGCTAATAAATGAAGACATCTATGACACTACTACTTTGTTACTTTGCACTATAAAGGTAGTAACTTAGACTAGTGTCATATTTATGACACTAGTATAAGTTACTCCCCGGAATTTTGCATGTTCGATCACGTTACTTCGGTTTCTGCTCCAGTTATCGGTATAACACCGAACAGTCCGAATTAAATTCAGTTAGTATAATTGAAAACCGAATTTTGCTGTAGCAGTGACAAAAACCGAAAATTCAGCTTTTTCGGTTTTGGTATCGGTGGTTCATTGGTTTTTTATGTCCACCCTTATATATATGTCCACGAGGCTCAAGCAATACAATAAACTATTTCATCAAATCTCTTTCTCCCTTCTAAGAGAAGGGCTAGACTTCCCTTGCCTGTAAAAAGTGTCGATCCCACAAGGAATATCACTTCTAAAATATTTTCCATTAGAGATGCTGGACAACCCTACCCACCACCACAAGTGATAAAAATTTAGCCCAGGAGCAATAATGAGCAAAGCTGAAAATTATGGTCATGGGGCCATTTCGGACTTCTTAACAACTGTAGGCTCTGTTCGCCATGTTCATACATGATTCAAGTTGCAAAATCATCTTGCAGCAGAACAAAAAATGTGACAGCCTCATTCGCCCACAGTAAATAACAATGAATCCACATCCGCGCTAAAAGTTCTAACCTAGATGTTCCATCTAATCACAATGTTTTGACATGAGCCTGGGAGCAAGTTAGAAATCCATCCCTCCCATGCCGCCGCCTCCCATAGCGGGTGCCGCCTTGTCTTCCTTGGGGATCTCAACGATGATGGCTTCCGTGGTAGTCATCAGAGACGACACACTGCGGCAATCAAAAACAAAAATAAATAACTATTTTCATGGCTGAGAAGAAGGATGATCTATCATCACTGCTATCCTCTAAGGTTTAAGCTTCAGAAACTTCAATTGATTGTTAGTGTGGCGTGCGGCAAAATGAAGATAGACAAGAGACAGTATCACTTCTATCCTTTAAGGTTTAAGCTTCAGAAACTTCAATTGATTGTTAGTGTGGCGTGCGGCAAAATGAAGATAGACAAGAGACAGTATCACTTCTATCCTTTAAGGTTTAAGCTTCAGAAACTTCAATTGATTGTTAGTGTGGCGTGCGGCAAAATGAAGATAGACAAGAGACAGTATCACTTCTATCCTTTAAGGTTTAAGCTTCAGAAACTTCAATTGATTGTTAGTGTGGCGTGCGGCAAAATGAAGATAGACAAGAGACAGTATCACTTCTATCCTTTAAGGTTTAAGCTTCAGAAACTTCAATTGATTGTTAGTGTGGCGTGCGGCAAAATGAAGATAGACAAGAGACAGTATCACTTCTATCCTTTAAGGTTTAAGCTTCAGAAACTTCAATTGATTGTTAGTGTGGCGTGCGGCAAAATGAAGATAGACAAGAGACAGTATCACTTCTATCCTTTAAGGTTTAAGCTTCAGAAACTTCAATTGATTGTTAGTGTGGCGTGCGGCAAAATGAAGATAGACAAGAGACAGTACCTTGCAGCATCCACCAGTGCTGTTCTGATCACCTTAAGTGGGTCAATGATACCAGCCTTCACCATATCCACATATTCGCCTGCAAGGGATATCAGTTTACATATCCAACATCAGAAACATGATTTAAGCCAAGTCCAAATGCCCAAAAGAGCAACAACAGATGAACTTGACGCCATACCTTTAGCAGCATCATAGCCCAGGTCGGTATTATCCTGCTCCAAGAGCTTGCCAACAATGACGGCCCCTTCTACACCCGCATTGGTAGCAATTGTGTGTACTGGGGTCTGCAGAATTGTCCAGTCA
This sequence comes from Triticum urartu, assembly GCF_003073215.2. Taxonomy (NCBI): domain Eukaryota; kingdom Viridiplantae; phylum Streptophyta; class Magnoliopsida; order Poales; family Poaceae; genus Triticum; species Triticum urartu. The sequence goes on along the minus strand of NW_024116300.1, from coordinate 4,520 downwards.
TCAGGATTTTACCCTTTTTTATGCTTAAGACATGAACCAATGGGAGAAAAAGAAGAATGTTACATACCTTCAAAGCATTTTGAATGATCTGGACACCAATCTTTTGGTCAAAGTTTGCTGTAGGCAATTTATCCAAGTCCTTTGACGCATAAAGAAGGGCAACACCACCACCTATGTAAATCACAGACAGATCGGACTTTCAGCCATGATGATTTCCTAATAATTGTTACACCCAACAACTCAACAACACTCTAAAATAACTCGACAGCAGTGCTCCAGTATGGTACCTGGTACAATACCCTCCTCTACGGCGGCTTTTGTAGCATTTAGCGCATCTGTCACTCTGTCCTTCTTCTCACCAACTTCTGCTTCACTCGCTCCACCAATCTAAAGGTGAATCAAAATACCATAAATACAATGCTACTTCTCTTATCAGTAAAAACATACAATTATACACATATCTGCCATTTCTATGCATTGTTACTTAAAACATGACAAGTAATCAATAGCACCATAGTTTAACAGTGCTACACAGATCATCTAATAGATAAAGAATTTTACCTTCAGGACTGCAACACCACCAGAAAGCTTTGCCAACCGCTCCTGTATCTTTTCCTTATCATAGTCGGAAGTGCATTGCTCAATTGAAGATCTCAGCTGTACAAAGCGAATTTAACAGTGATAAGCATGTGTAACACATAATGTTCAAACGGACTCATAACTATTTTAATTTAATATATGAACCGACCAGCTCAGCTCTCTCTTCGATGGCCTTCTTATCACCCGCTCCATCAAGGATGACTGTATCATCCTTAGATATGGTAACCTGCATGCACACATTGTCACTTCTTTTCAACACCATAAACAGTTCTCTGAAGCATAACACACGTCTGAGCCCAGATTTACAATTAAGCAGCTAGCTCAAATGTATCAGCTTAAATGCATGCCACATGTTCAGTGGAGTTTTGAGAAGTTCTAAACACAATGATAACAAACACCTATAAAAGAATCAAACTAACAAAGTAAATCGTGTCTCAGGACAACATTTCTCATGTAACTTGAACAGCACGAGCCCTACAAGTCTACAAAAGTAGAGTACAATATTAAGGCCCTGTTCGGAATCCACCTGCTCCACGAAATATTAGGAGTTGTGGAGCGAGGATACAGCGGCTCCGCGTTTTACAACCGTAACTCCACCCGCTCCGGGAGTGGAGCTGTGGAGTCAGAGGTAATCCGAACAGGGCGTAAGTGCTAACAGAAACAACCTTTTCATGAGAAACACTGAAACAGGGAAGGCAAATTTGAACTTCACAATGTAAAATTTCCAGCAAGGTAGTTTTTGTTGTGCTAATGGTTAGGGTGGTTAAGGTTCTAAACAAAACGTACAATCCAACACAAGTGAAGTGTCCTACCTTCTTGCAGGTACCCAGCATGTTTGGCTCAAAGTTCTCAAGGTTCATTCCAAGTTCTTCAGTTATGACCTGATACCAAAATTCAACAAAACATGGACGTCATCATCTGATACGATACTGTGAAATGGACAAAACAGAAGAGCTATTGACTATCAACTTACTTCTCCACCAGTAAGGATGGCAAGGTCCTGTAAGTTGGATTTCCTGTTCTCTCCAAAACCAGGAGCTTTGATCGCACAGACCTGCATTTCATGCCCAGTCAGATGAATTAAAGCCTACACATGGTTAGCTACAAAGCAAAACAGAGAGTTCAAACTGACCTTGAAGCCTCCGCGAAGCTTGTTAAGAATTAGTGTACCAAGTGCTTCACTTTCTAGATCTTCTGCAACAATAAGGAGAGGCCTTTGCTTCTGTTTGAGCAGAAATATGGGTCATTAGTTTGCAATAGAGCAATAACAAAACAGAAAGAGACATGCAAGCAATAAAAATACCTGGAGAGCAAACTCCAACACTTTGACCAATGAGCGAAGGTTGGATACTTTCTTATCATGTATCAAAATTAAGGGATCATCTAGTTCCTGTAACAAAAAAAAACATAAATGTATGACCAAGGTAAATTTAAGCTTAAACATCAATTACACTAAGAAGAAAACAAAACAATACTTACACATTTCTGGTTCTTTTGGTTGGTAATAAAGTATGGAGAGATGTAACCTCTGTCAAGCTTCATGCCTTCCACAACTTCAAGCTCGTTGTATAGAGTGTTACCATCCTATCAAATATTACCCGAGCATCTCAGAAGGACATAGTATAAATGTATAGATAGTCCAAAAGAGATTGATAGTAGTATATTACAGAAAGACAAATATGAGCCAAAAGCCCAGTATTTGAAGCTTTGACTTACCGCAATGGTGATAACTCCCTCTTTGCCAACCTTCTCCATAGCCTTTGCAATGAGCTCACCAATTTCCCTTTCACCATTAGCTGATATAGTACCCACCTTTGGAATAGGGTAATCAATATATATCTCAGAAGAAGAGAACAAAGTAACAAACACAGGATGCCTTCTCAGAATTGATGGTCAGGAGATACCTGTGCTATTTCCTCAGACGTGTTGATCATTCTGGCCATGCCCTTTAGGTTTGTTACCACAGAATCAACAGCCATTGAGATGCCGCGTCTCAGATCCATTGCATTCATACCAGCTGCAACGGACTTGCATCCCTCAGTGAATATTGCCTTTGTCAGAACAGTAGCACATGTTGTACCTGAAAGTGTACAAACATCAGAACAGCTGCCCAGGGCCCTAAAATGAGATAATAAGATGATAACACAATCTGTAACTCGCACTAAAAGTAATCCTAAGACCAATTTCAGGAAGAACATGAATTGAAAGAAATATATAACATGACACAGACCATGGGAATTTCGTTTGATAATGCAGTAATCAAGAAAAAACTACTCATGTTATCCAATTTACCCAAAAAAAATCAATTAAAACACAGTTCATAGCGCTGTCAAATTAGCAAACTTGTGGTATAATGACTGCCAACAAAAGAAAATAAGCAACATGGAGAATAGATTGACAACAAGCAGCGACCGAAAAGATGAAAAGAAGCCTTTCATAATTCCTTGTTATTGATGGTTCTAATATTGTCTTTGATACAGACAAAAACTGTTAAAAAGACATGTCCATTAAAACGTATGTGCATGGGATGATAGTACAGAAGTAGGTCATACCATCTCCAGCAGTATCATTAGTCGCATTAGCAACCTGCTTCACAAGACTTGCACCTACATTCTTGACTCTGTCACTGAATTCAATGCTCTTGGCAACGGTGACTCCATCCTTTGTAACTTTGGGAGCACCAAAGCTTTGCTCAATAATAACAGTGCGCCCCTGTAATGTAAGTACATATATGAGTTCAGCACTGCCATAACAACTCTCATATGTGCTACGAAAGTCAACCCAAATTTCTGCAGTTCTGCGCACATGCCAAAATATACATAATTTTACTACTACAAGGTATCAGAAAATTATTTATGGTAATTTACAACTAAATTTCATCTGCAATACACGTAACATCCAACAGCTCGTATTACTTACTACACTTAGGGCAGACATATACTGCTAACGTATAAGCCAAGCACTAGTCTAGCATTTGTCTACTAGTGGAATTCATAGATGTGATAGCAACATGGTTTGCGGGCGCCGGCAGCCACAATCTTACAATCTCTAGAGCAATTCAGACACTCGCACCACGAACTCTGTACATGAATAACGCACGGACGTAGGGCATACCTTGGGACCCATAGTCAACTTGACCGCATCAGCCAGGTCTTCGACACCCTTGAGCATCATGGCCCTGGCCTCGACGCCGAACCTGATGTCCTTGGCGGCATAGTTCCTGCTCCAGGCGAGCCTGCTCCCGACCTGCACGGAACCCAAGCACGTTACCACACAAGGACAGAAACCAAAACACTTACACCCCGCCCCGCATTGGGGGCGGACGACGAATCCGTCAGATTGAAACCATTCCCGGCCGGCGATCGGCGCGGAGCCAGGACAATCTGCTCACCTGTCGGGCGCTGCTCCCGGCTAGCCTGCAACAAGCATAAAACACGCGTGTCAGCGAGCTGTGATTCGCACACAAGCAAACATAAAACCCCAGCGCGGCACCGCGCCGGAGCAGAGAGGGGGCGGGGGGGAGGCCAATGCGACGGCGACTCACCGGGCCTTGGAGGCGAGGCTGGCGGCGGCGCGGTACATGGCGACGAGGGGAGGATGGTGTTGGATCTGGAGGGAGGTCTCTTCTGCTTGGGGGAGGAAGGTTGGAGGCGGCGAGCGGGAGGGGGGCGGGGGGATGAAAAGGAGGGGAGCAACTTGGAGAAGGGGAAAGAAACTCCAGAGGAGCGGGGGATGGAAGCCAGGGGACCAGGCAGCTCTAGAAGGATCCACCCGCGGAGGGGTTTAGGGTTTAGGGTCGCGCGCGCGAATGGGCCGGCCCGGATAGTCGGGAGCCGTCTGACGATGGCCCGGCGGGGCCCCCGCGGGGGGCTCAGGGGGAAAGGGCACCACGCACCGGCGCCACCACCACACCCCAGCGA
>NW_024116299.1:0-17891 GCF_003073215.2 Triticum urartu | reverse complement strand
GGTGCCATAGTTTCGGTGCTTGATCGGTCGGGCCGTGAAGACGTACGACTACATCAACCGCGCTGTTATAACGCTTCCGCTTCCGGTCTACGAGGGTACGTAGACAACACTCTCCCCTCTCGTTGCTGTGCATCACCATGATCTTGCGTGTGCGTAGGAATTTTTTTTGAAATTACTACGTTCCCCAACACATTGAGCTTTCTATAATCAGTACAGAGCCTCATAGATCCATCTTTTTTCTTAACTAGGAGAACTGGTGCTGCAAAGGGACTTTGACTGGCCTTATCAAATGTGCAGCTAATAGCGTTTTTATTTGTTCCTCCATATCTTTCTTTTGGTGCTGAGGGACCCTGTAGGGTCTGACCTAAGGTGGAGCAGCTCCATGTACTAGAGGAATTTTGTGATCTAAAGCTCTCTGAGGTGGTAATGCTTTAGGTTCTTCAAACAGGTCTGCATATTCCAAAAGTAACTTTTGTATTTGAGGAGGAGTTTTGAAATCCTCAGGAGCATCCATAATTATATTATGGATTTGACAGAGGAATACTTCAGGTCCTTTGTCCAAGAGCTTGTCCACTCTCTTTAATGGTACTTCCTTCAGATTAGCAGATGTGGAAAACATTGCTGTAGATACTGTTTGTTTCTCTCCATGTGTGAATCCAAATTGTTGTGCAGGTATGTCAAAGGATACAGGGCTAACAGCAGTGAACCAGTCATACCCTAAAATAACATCATGACTGGGCAGAGGTATCACTCTGAAGTTGTGAGTTAGTGTCAACTTAGCAATCTGAAATTCACAGCTGGGAACTACTGCAGCAGACACTAGTGTTCCACCTCCAGCTACTGAAATGTTTTTGGGTTTTACAGGTAACATGTTGCAGTTGGCCTTGACAGCAAAATCCTGATTGAGGAAAGAGGTAGTACTACTAGAATCTAATAAGGCCACTGCTCTTTTTCCATTAATATGGATTATCACTGTTGGAGTGGGCACTGCAAGCTGTTGTCCCATTGCAAATGCAGAGATGAACATAGCTTGATCTCCTTCAGATACTGGCTCCATTTGTTCCTCACTCTGTTGCTCTTCCACATCATAAGTTGTTTGCTCCTCCACTTCCTGTTGCATAGCATGTACAGTTGGCACTAGTTTACACTTGTGGCCATGCATCCACTTGTCTCCACATCTCCAACATTCTCCCACTTTCCTGATTTTCTATGCATTGTTAACAGGGATTTCATTTTGCCTGATAGGAATTTGCTGCTGAACAGAAGGGGAGATGTTCTGCTTAACAGGAAGATTTCCAGAGGATTTCTGGTAGTAGTTGTTGTAGGAGATATTACTTCTTTTTGGAACTGTTGTCGCTGGTAGGTGACAGGGCTCAACATCTTTAGCCAACCAGTAAGCATCAGTTAGTGTTTGAGGTCTTAGTGGTCTGATCTGGAATTTGATGCCATCTCTCAAGCCATTGACATAGCATCTTACAAACCAAGATTTCCCCAGCTCTGGATTTTCCTCTTGCACATCAGCCATTAGATCTTCAAATAGTTTTAGGTATTCATACACTGTGCTGTTTAACTGTTTAACTGAGTTGAATTTTTCAGTTAAATCATAAGAGCCTTGTGCAGAAAATCTTTTAGTGATTTATGTGCAGAATTCTTTCCATGACACCTTCTTTTTTAACAACCCTGATCTTCTTAACCATACATCTGCATCTCCCATTATATACAACCGAGCCAAGGAAACCTTGTATTCTTCTGGTGCTCATGACATCTGAAAGTACTTGTTGCACTGCCTAATCCATCCAACTGGGTCTTCACCCTCAAATCTAGGGAAATCCATTTTAGGCCCTTTTGTCAGAGATCTCATGAACTGACATTGCATGTCTTGTTCATAAGTTTTTGCATAACCTTGCCACAATTGCCTATCTCTGTTTTGCTGGTAATGTTGCTGAAATGCAGGTGTGTAAGCATTGTGCCTTGCGGTCAATGGTGTTCCTATAGGACTTGCATGCTCTGTTCTGCCCTGCTGAGTAAAGCCAGGTGGAGCTGCAGGCCTGTTTGTTCTGATAGGAGGTAAGTTCTGCATTTGTAGCTCTTCTAGCTGTTTTGTTTTCTCTTTTTCTGCTTCCAGCTGTTTTCTGAGTTGCTCTGTTCTGAGTGCCTGGTTTTGCAATTGCTCTTGAGACACTGTTGGTGATTTGGGTATTTGCTGCGAACTAGAGGCTGGATCAGAGACCTCTCTCTGGACAGGGGCCCTAACCAAGGTCTGAAGCACTGCATTGATTGTTGAGAGTTGCTTTCCCAAATCCAAAACCACTTGCTCTACATTCCCAACTTGCATTGAGATTTCGCCCTGTTTAGAACTGACAGAATGAACATCATCATGCAGTTTCGCCATATCTGCCTGCATCTGGGCTTGATCCTTCTGTAAAACTCCAAAATCCTCATGCAGAGACAGCATCTCTTGAAGATCTGCCTCGTCAATTGTCTTTGCGCGCCCCATCACCTTGATCTGAAGTGGTGCTTAGGAATTTTACCACTGGATACCCAGCAACCCTTACTCAACTTCAGATCCTGCCGTCGCCACAATCCACGCCTCCAAAGTACACGGATCAGTGCTCAGACGCGGGATTTTACCGACCAGGCGATGTGCCCGACCAACCGCTCTGGCTCGACTGATCTGTACCCGAACGATCGCCGCCGCCAGCGCCTCCACACACCGCCTCCTGACTACAACCCCGACACCAACGCCGCCTACTAATCGCCGCCGATCAGAAGAATTAGGGTGGGATCTTGCTAGAGAGAAAAATTTCCCCCGATTTCGCTCATTTCCGCCGAGGAACGAATGCTCTGAATACCAATTTGTCAGGAACTACCTAGAATTTAGAACGCGATCTAGGGATTTAGAGGAGAGGACTGGGGAATTCCGCCCAGATCTCGAATATGTATTTGTATATATGAGTTTACTTGGCCATCTAGGCAATTCTTAGCAGAAGCAACGATAGTGCCAGCCAGCCACAGCCCAGCTGTTATATAGGCAGGCGTTCCCGGCAACGGGGTGAAAAGCAACAGTAACTAGCGGAGTAACGATACAAAGGCCATCGTACGGCTAGCGACGAAGCGGTAACTGCGAGGAGCCATCTCAGCCGTCCATCTACCGAAACGTTATGCGCTTGAGCAGCTACAGTTAACTGAATAATAACATCGCATCTTCAGTCCTGACAAACGCCACGTGCTAAACATCCACGCTTCTCCCTCCACCTCCCCCCTCTCTCTCCCCCAAAGCGTTAGCGGCAACCTCCCTCTCCTCGCTCACGGATCATTCCACCGGCACATCCGTACCACACGCAGCCGTTCTGTTCGTCGGTTTGGCGGCGAGCGGCGGAAGCACGAGGTACCTACCTAGTATATACAGAAGCAATCTCTCCTTTCCTGTCCTCCTCTGCATTGGTCTCCGGCCGTCCATGCGTTTTCGCTAGCTGCCTCCCCGACCCGACCGATCGAGCATCGCATCTCTGGAGTCCTTGCAATCAAGCTAGGACCGGGAGCAGGACGTCGGTCAGCAGGTAAGGCTTTAATTCGGAGATTCCAGTTCCGGCGCTGCGATCTCGTGGTGGACTGGACTGGACGATCCAATCTAAGTTTGTTTCTTTTCTTCTTGAAAGTTTCCCATCAAGAAACGGCGGGGGCGCATGACGCTCTACGGTTTTCTCTTTCTTTCTTTTCTTCCAGTGTTGATGCCCCTCTGTATATCATCTGGATATGGCTCTGTTTAATTGCGTCTCAGTTCGTTGATTCTTTGGAGGAACAACCTGTTTAATCTTTCCTGTGCTACTAATGCTGTACTCTTTTGTGATGTCAAGTCAACTACGCTAGCAGATCCATCTCGCTGATACTACTAGATTAAATTAGTATTAGTAACAAGAATATGTACTTACTGTAAATTATTCATTAAAGAATCGGATTGGAACCATTCTACATGTCCCTGTAGTACTAATGCTGTATTAAACATTGGTTTAACACTTATGTCAACTAGGCTACGCCAGTAACTATCAATAGCTGGTAGATTGGGAATGGGTAATCATTGATTAGTTCTATGTCTCTAAAGAAACATGATTGCAGCAAATCCAAAAGACGGAATAATTCAAAGGGGAGTAAGTAGGGCTTTGCTTGATTGGCTAAACTTATACTAATTGGAAAGTTGCCTGGCAAAAATACTAATTATAATGTAGGAAGGATTGATACAAATAGGTGTTATAACATGTTTGAGGAGCGAAAAGTGCAAGCAGCTCCCGAGCTCCATGACTCTTGGTATTTGAAATTTTTGAAAAACACACTTCTAGTGCTCAGAAAAATCTAAAAAAATACATGAATATATACACATATTCCTAAGACCTGGTAAAAATCTGATAAAAAATACTTTGTATTTTGGGAAATACAAAAAAGAGAAATTTCTGACAGAAATGACACAATTGTTCTCTTATACACTGTCAGAAATTTGTTTTTTTTCTATAGCCCAAAACAAAACGATATTTCTACCGAAACTTGCCACGGGTATTCGGAATGTGTATGCGTATCCCCGGGAAAAACTTCACATTTTTCTGAAACTTCAAAAGCATGAATTTCAAAATATTTAAATATAGAGAGCACTGGTGCTCGGGAGCTGCAAATCTGCACTCGTTTGAGGAGTTATAATATGGAAATGCTTTTATGTTAAGACTTTAATAAGATAGATGAAGTATCAAATTAGTTGGGTTTGGTGAGAATTGGTTGAACTGGAGGGAGAATGGCGGATCCATCTATGCATATTCTTGGAATAAGTTCTTTACTAATAGGTGATGCAGATCTTGACCAAGTGGCAGAAACAAATAGGACAGAGATGGCTAAAAAATTGGTGTGGAATGTGGTCTTCACTTTTGACCTTGAGAAATATTGCACTGCTTAATTCACTGGATTCACCTTTTCTGTAATTTATTAACCACGCCGAGTGAATTTTTCATGTGCTCACACATGTGCCTGCAATTGCAGCATCCTTGCTTCTAAATGACCGAGGAGGTGATCAAACAGGCTATCACTTCAACAACTCCTGCATTAGCGGAGTCGAAGAAAGAAGATCTCCGGATAAATACCACTGAAATCATAGATGGCAACAGTGTGCCGTCCTACCTGAGGAGGAAAGAGAAGCCAGTTCCACATTACCAGAGAGCGTCCACTGGCTCTTGCCATGACAACTGCAAACTTGGTATTCATCATTCTTCCGAGTCTAAGAAATACTCGCCTGTTCATGGCTGGCGTCAGGACCGCGCGAACGCCAGGAATGGAACACACGACCTGGCTCAGGCTGTAGTCATCCCACAAGGAGACAAAGCAAGAAACAAGAGTCAGATGCTGAATATTTCTCATGTAAAAGATGACGCTGGTCCTGGTAAGCCTGAATTTACCAAGCAAAAGCCATCACTGAAAGGAGTACCTGGTCGTCTTGAAAGCTCTCCATGTGTAGAGTTGTTATCAGATGAAGTATCTGGAACTGTTGTGGCTGGAAACCAGCCAGACTGTGCGAAGTGCCTCATCATCTCACTTGATGACTTGTCAAGCTGTGGAGATGGACAATTGTCAGAAGGAGCTGTAAGCATTGAGCTGGATATGCCGTTGGCCATCCAGGACAGGGATGAGTCTGACGATCATAGTACGGATCATTCTGCAAATGACTCTGTAAGTTCAGAGAACATGACTAAGCAGCCTGTGATGGCATCGGAGAAGCACAGACAAGATAAGGACCTGACTAAACCACAGAGTTTCTCCCAGGGGTCTGTGAAACAGAACAGGAAAGCAACACCAAGTATAACCAGAAGCAGTATGTCAAAGCAGAAAAGCGGAATAACATCACATGAGAAGGTTGCAGGTACATCAGCTGGAAGCGCCGATGGACCAAGGACAACGGCAAAAAAGGCAGATCCTAGTGCTACTAACAAGTTCAGCCCGGAGAGGAAACTCAACTTGATTGTCACATCAACTCTTCCAAGGGTGAAGAAAATCAAAGCACCATCACCAGCTAGCGTGATGGAATCGTGTGCCAAACCTGCTACAAATAAGCATGCTCCATCTCCATCACCTCCTTCAGGGAAGCAAACTGAAAGAAAGATTACACTGAATAATGTTGCCAAGAATGCTCAAATTTGGCAAAACAAGGGAGAAGAAAAGGTTACATTGAGTCCACTGAAGCTGTCTCGTTCTACAGTGAGAGCAGTCAGGAAAGAAACTTCTGCTTCCCCAGTGAAGAGTAAGAAGGTTTATGGGATAGAAAGTTTTTCTGGGTGCAAGGATAAAATATCAAAGACAGCTTCGCAAAAAATACGAAAACCAGACGTTAACAACAAAGAGAGACAATCTCACAAAGGTACATCTTATCTTTACCTTCTGAAACATAAACATATAATTGCACCTTAGGTCACAAATTTCCTAATTCTTCTATACAATATTATGAATTTCGCTGGCAATTAATAATGCCAATATGCAACTTGTATGGCATGATTGATTATAGTGCTGCCTTAAATTGATCAGGCCATCCTAGTTTAGCCTACAAAAACGTCTTGTATTTTGGCACGGAGGTTGTAACATCTAACATGGCAATGTATGGACAAGTTTCTATGAAATATTTCTTTTCAAATAAACATATGCTTGGAGTTCATCGCAAGACAATGACAAGACATCATTCCCATTTTACAGAAAATGGGGCTATTGCAAGAACTGAAATTGCAGGAAGGCCAAAGATAACATGCACGCCCTCAGGCGTCATCATGAAGTCGCCTCGCATGCTGAGGTTTCGCCGTGGCAAGGTGCTGAACCTTGGCAGCAACTCTGACAACAGCACTCCCAGACGAGTACAGTTCAGGCCTGCAGATGCTACAGATGACGTCAACAGAAGCAAGTATCCTGCCAGACGCAGAATCACCAAGAACAATGAAGCTAAAGCTTCTGCTGCATCAAAAGATTCAGGTGCTTCAAGAGCTGAAGTTGTTGTCCTGAGGCATCAGGGTGCCAATGACAAAAAGAAGAGCGAGCCGCGATTATTCAACAATGTGATCAAGGAGACCGCGAGCAGGCTCGTTGAGGCGAGGCGGAGCAAAGTGAAGGCCCTCGTTGGCGCATTCGAGACAGTGATCTCGCTTCAAGGTATAAAGCAAGGCAGACCCAGCATTTCCTGACCTGAAGTTTGCCACGTGAAATTCAAGTAAATGTGGGGGTCTCTGGAGTTTCCATGTTAGAGGTTTCCTATTGGAGTTCTTGTGCACATTCCTTTGCTTTGGGTTCACAGGCCTACAGATAAGAAAAATCACCGAATAGGAATAATTTACTGTGCTGGTATACTAAACTAAACTTTGTTTCAGTTTACCTAATCCCAAGAGAGATTTGCCAAAATTGTCTTTTACATTTGAGCTGCTGCCTGTTCCGTTCCTGAATGCCATTGAGCAAAATCGTCCTGGGGGTTAAAATCTGCATTTGTTTTCTCAAGATTAAACTTGTGGTGGTGAAAATGATGCCATAACAACATACAAACTATCTAAAAAAAACAGAAAACGTCAGCGTTTCACTCCTAGGGACGCCCATATGCTCCTGCATCCATCAGTGGCATGCCGCGAGCAAAGCTCGATGTCTCCTCTTGATCTCCGAAACACCCTCATAGCCAAGGTGACATTGTTGATGCAGCAATCGAGAAGTCACCTAACGGAGGCAGAAGAAGCCGGCGACAACGAACTGAGGATCAAATCGCCATCCCGGAGAAGAAAGCAACAAGGAGGGCAGAAATCCAGACAGACAGAATCAGGCAGGCCTAACCTCGCTAGATTCCCAACGAAGTTGAACCTGGCTCCGCTTCGCTGAACGGAGAAGAAGCCGAAAGACAAAAACATGAACCGCCGTCGTCCACTCTGCCGAAGGACGCCGTCGAAGACCACCTAGATGAAACATACACAAAAAACAGGGCCCCTAGTCTAGCCTTGAATGAAGTTCCACACGCCCTTTGCCGATGCCAATCAGTATCGCCGGAATGAGGACATGATGTTAGAGTCCCTATGTATATTTCACTCACAAGTACCAGGATTACAGATATATGCCACAACTACACTTGTTCTTTTTTCGACAAAGAGAATATATTAATATTGCGAAGATACCAATAATACCCGATCTTTGTACCAACAAGATGTCCAAAAGCATCAACAATACACATAGCCAAAAAAGAAAATAAAAAGAACAAAAGGAAAAAGATCCTGCCACGATGATCAATCACGCATCAATAACATTCTAACCATCACCGAAGACAACAATCGGATTACATAGAGGTTCTTCAAAAGCAAATGCCCCCAAGAAGGAAACAATGCACAAGTGTTGTCGTTGCCCGATCGAAGATCTCGGGGTTTCACCATGGAGAAAGTCCGGGTTCACCCAAAAACAATGCCTTCAACAAGACCATTGCCAGATACAAGCAATAAAGGCCAGACCTTGAGTTTTCACCCTGGGAATCGAGACTCGGTACTCAAGGAGCACCACCAAAAGTGCAGTCCTTCAGTGCTACTGCCCCCGCTTGCCGAGGCCGCTGTTGCAAGGCACCAAACACCTGGCACATGGTCTTCATCGCATCCAATACACCTTTCCACCAAAGCTTCAAGATCTCCAATCAGCCGTCATGACTTTCTCCACCTCTATTAATGCCTTGGGGATCTTGACTTAGACATGTCCCATGACACCAATAAGAAACCGAAGCTTCGTGACGCGCCCTCTTGAGGTCGTGTTGGCTAATAATATGAGCGCACGCGACCGGAGCCTTGGCGATCTTGATATCCAGGGGTAACATACGCCAATCCGTATAGATCTCTGACGGGGAAGACCGGAACTCGTCAGCGGCCAGATCCAAGAGCTCGACATCCGGCAGAAAGACGACTTGGCGGAAGAATAGCGCTAGGGCCAAACCACCACTATGAGGCTGAAGCCAGCAGCCATGTCGCCCTCCTCTCGATTCAGACCTGTAGAGAAAAGTCAGTGATGCCGCTGCTGAGTAAATAGACATTTTTTGACTAATTCAATCCATAAATAGATGACTAGCATGGCATTGACAGAATTAGCAACATACTAATGCTGATCTAAACGAGCACATACTACACAAACAGTAGACAGATCTACACATAATGCTAATACTGCTAATGCAGAAGCCGCCGTGGGCCATGCAGAAGGCCATGCAGAAGCCGCCGTGGCGGTGGCGGCAGCAGCGGTGTCCTCGGCGGCCTTCTTGTCGGCCTCGAGCTTCTCGGCGGCGGCACGTTCGGCGTCGATGGACATGGTGATGATGAGGGCGACGCGGACGTAGACGAACAACAAGCAGTCGCGTAGTCACTTCCCAAAAACCTATTCGCCCCTCTCCCGTAGAGGAATCGGAGGGACAGGTTTTGGGAGACCTGCTCTCCCATCGACCGTGTACTCGGCGGACGGGATGGAGTCACCGGCGGCAGCAGCAGCAAAGGAACGACGGTGGGCGGTGCGCGTGAGCAGATATGATCTGTTTGTGGCGGCTAGGGTTGGGAGACACTGCAGACTTATATAGGCGCAACCGCGTGGAGAGACGTGGGCTCGACCCACGTCCGAGTCCGTGATAGCCCACGATCCGACGTCTCAGATCGTGGCCCAGCTGTCAGAAACTCTCCATTAGTGACTGGCAAAAATAAGCGCGTAGGTGTGAGCTCGGCTCGGTTCAATCCCGCAACCCGCGACGCGGCGTGACGAGGCGTGGCGGGCGGCGAAGGAGGAGCAGGCGAGGGCCTCTTCTATTCTCAAGCTCCAATAGCATGTGGAAGACAATCCCTTATAAAAAGGTCCAACTTCTCCACTAGCGGGGTGGGACTAAACTTTCTACTACACCTAGTCCAATAAACCCACATGGGCCCTTAGAGATTTTATCAGAAATTGCTATATGGGCCTAAAGCCCATCCCAAATTTCAGCAATCCCCCACCAGATCCTGAGGCCCCATTGTGTCCTCTGTTCCAATTGCTGTTTCAATATACCAGTGTTTCAGTGAAGACCTGTTAAGGTTGAGCTTCACCTAGAGCAAGTAGCTACACTCCTTCACAACCGAACAATGGACTATGCCTTGAATTGTCGGTTTGGTGTAAAGAAGTTTCACCACATGTCTTACTAGTACTGGGCTGTCGAAGGCTGACCCCTCGGGTGGAGCATATAAGTCACACTCCTGGCCTATTCATGAGCTTACTAGAGATCACCCCAATCTCATGGACTGTGACTAGCAGTCGGGCTCACATAGGTGTGTTCCTCCAAAGATCGCTTTGTAGGATAGCATCTTGCTTACATAAGCTTTGGAACACATTAAGACAATAGTCATCCTACCATACAGTACTAAGAGTACTGCATCTCCAACAGAGTGGGTTAGTATAGTTACTCACCTCAGTTCACCACTGACTTGTTTTCCCAGGTCCTACTTCACGGGATCTCCGATCACATAGGTTGGGTTACCACCATGGCAACTCATGTGGGTCTCATACCCATCTCCCTCAATGCATTATCTATCACAACATGTGATAGCCCTTCCGTAAAGGGATCTTCCAGATTCTTAGCCGTATGGACATAGTCCAACGCTATCACTCCGGAGTTTCTTAATTTTCTGACAGCTTTTAATCTCTTATGTGTTTGTTGGACTTCATGTTGTCCTTTGAACTCTTCACCTTGGTGATGACAGTCTGATTGTCACAGTTCATAAGGATAGCCGGAACTGGTTTATCAACCAATGGCAAGTACATCAAAAGATCTCGAAGCCATCCTGCTTCAACACCAGATGTGTCTAATGTTGTTAATTCTGCCTCCATTGTCGATCTCGTTAAGATCGTTTGCTTGCAAGACTTCCAGGAAACATCGCCACCTCCAAGAGTAAACATATACCCAGTTGTGACCTTCATCTCATCAGCATCAAAGATCCAATTCGCATCACTATACCCTTCAAGTATCGACGGGTCTCCGGTATAGTGAAGTCCATAGTTTATAGTACCTTTCAGATAGCGCATAACTCTTTCAACAACATGCTAATGTACATCACCCGGTTTGGAAACAAACCGGCTCAGTTTGCTCACATCAAACGCGATGTCAGGCCTCATTGCGCTCGCTAGGTACCTCAGTGAACCAATGATTTGAGAGTATCTCAATTGACCTTTAGCTGTGCCTTTTGACGTTTGAATCAACATGCTAGGATCATATGGTGTTTGAGATGGTGTACAGTCCAAATATCCAAAATGACTCAACACCTTCTCAACATAGTGGGATTGCAGAAGTGTGATCCTACCCTCATTATCTCTCAGTAGCTTGATGTTCAAGATAACATCAGCCACACCAAGGTCTTTCATCTCAAAGTTCTGAGATAGAAACGATTTGACCTCCTCAATGAATTTGAGGTTTGTTTCGAATATCAGTACGTCATCAGCATACAAGCACGGTAAAACTCCTTCGTCCCCACCATGGCGATAGTATACACATTTGTCAGCCTCATTAACAACGAAACCAACAGATGCCAGAGTTGTATTGAACTTATCATGCCATTGCTTAGGTGCTTGCTTCAGGCCATATAAAGATTTCAGCAACCTACACACCTTTCTTTCCTAACCATCTATCACAAGCCATCTGGCTGTTACATGTAGATTTCCTCGTTTAGCTCTCCATTCAGAAAAGCCGTCTTAACATCCATCTCATGGATGAGAAGACCATGCGAGGCTGCCAACGAGAGTAATACTCGAATGGTGGTCAGTCTAGCCACAGGTGAATAAGTATTGAAGAAATCTTCCTCTTCTTTCTAGTCATAGCCCTTGGCCACAAGCCTAGCCTTGTACTTTTCAATCGTACCATCGGGCCTAAGCTTCTTTTTGAACACCCACTTACATCCCAGTGGTTTGCAACCATGGGGACGATCAGTGATCTCCCTTGTCCCGTTAGCCATGATGGAATCCATCTCGCTACGGACCACATCCTTCCAGTAGTCAGCTTCTGGAGAAGCATACGCTTCTGAAATAGAAGTGGGAGTATCGTTCACGAGGTACATGAAGAAATCATCACCAAAGGTCTTTGCAGTCCTTTGTCTCTTGCCCCTACCAAGGGTTTCCTCGTCATCCTCCTCAGGATTTTCATCATGTGTTCACTCATAATATTCCATAGGAATGGCAGGCTCAGGAGTCTCATCAGATTCCTGTCTAGAAGTGCTTTGCATATCTCTCATAGGAAAAATATCCTCGAAGAACGTAGCATCCTTAGGCTCCATAATTGTACCAACTTTCTGGTCAGGTACCTCAGATTTCACTACTAGAAATCTATAACCAACGCTATTCTTAGTGTATCCCAAATTAACACAGTCCACAGTCTTTGGTCCAAGCTTGCGCTTTTTGGGGATCGACACATTGACTTTCGCCAAACAGCCTGAAAGGATCGATATGGTTGACTAGAGGGGGGGGGTGAATAGGCAACTAACAATTTTTAGCTTTTCTTTACCAAATTAAACTTTGCATCAAAGTAGGTTGTCTAGATGTGCAACTAGGTGAGCAACCTATATGATGCAACAACAACAAGCATACAAGCAAGCAAGGGAAGTGACACTAATAAGCTTGCACAAGTAAAGGTACGAGATAACCAAGAGTGGATCCGGTGAAGACGAGGATGTGTTACCGAAGTTCCTTCCTTTTGAGGGGAAGTACGTCTCCGTTGGAGCGGTGTGGAGGCACAATGCTCCCCAAGAAGCCACTAAGGCCACCGTATTCTCCTCACGCCCTCAAACAATGCGAGATGCCGTGATTCCACTATTGGTGCCCTTGGAGGAGGCGACCGTACCTTTACAAACAAGGTTGGGGCAATCTCCACAACTTAATCGGAGGCTCCCAACAACACCACGAAGCTTCACCACAATGGACTATGGCTCCGTGGTGACCTCAACCGTCTAGGGTGCTCAAACACCCAAGAGTAACAAGATCCGCTAGGGATTAGTGGGGGAATCAAATTTCTCTTGGTGGAAGTGTAGATCGGGGCCTTCTCAACCAATCCCGAGCAAATCAACAAGTTTGATTGGCTAGGGAGAGAGATCGGGCGAAAATGGAGCTTGGAGCATTAATGGAGCTTTTGGGGGAAGAGGTAAGTCAACGAAGAAGAAGAGGAACCCCTTTTATAGAAGGGGATCCCATCCAACCGTTACCCCCAAAACAGCCCCGCAGAGGGCGGTAGTACCGCAGGGGGCAGTGGTACTACCGTTGGACCTAGTGGTACTATCGCTCCGCTATGCGGTACTACCGTGCGGTACAGGAGCCGAGCCTAGTGTGGTACTGCCGCGGCGGTAGGGCAGTACTACCGCTCTCGAGTGGTACTACCGATTCTACTACCGTTGCAAGTACCGCACAACCCGACACGAGAGGCGACCCCCTCGAGTAGACGCCGTAGGGGCCCGGTACCGCAGCGGTACTGCGACTGAGACCCACAAGCAGTACTACCGCTGGGTACCGCGGTACTATCGCTTGGACCCAAAACAGCACACTGGAAGGGGAAAGCGCACTCCATTGAAGTGGAACAGCTCAGAGGGTGAGGAAAGGAAGTGTACGTGTTGATTCCACCCAAGCCTTACGAAAGCGGACCCCCTCTTGATAGTACGGTGACTCCTACGAAACTAGTCCACCAAACAAGAAACGAAAGAGCTACACCGTCTTGAATAACACTCCGAGGGGAAAGAAATCGTCTCGTGCCAAAGGATGAATCTCTGAAATGCTCAAAGCACACGATTAGTCCGCAAACATGTTGTCATCAATCACCAAAACTACATCGAGAGAGATATACCTTAACAATCTCCCCCTTTTGGTGGATTGATGACAACCAGGGATTTGCACAGGGATAAGACATGAAAGTAAAGATACTTAGAACTACAAAATATAGACGGGCTCCCCCTGAATGTGTGCACCTAGTTAGTAGTGCCTTTGGAATGCAAGACACACACATTAGGATCAACACTCCCCCTATATTTTATAGTCCAACAATCTAAGCAAAGGATACATGAGAGCAGGGTATAGAATAGGAAAAGCATGCAACTCATAAGATACCAAAGTACTAGATAGACATAGATAATGATAAGATAAAGATAAGGTAGCATATGTCTCACACCATATGTCTGGAACTTAGGTCTCACTGGCACAAAACCAAACAAAGCAAATGGCGAGAAAACACAACGACACCACAAATCACACCACATAGACACACTCGCAAACACAGCAACAACACAAATCCCTAAACTCTCTCCCCCTTTGGCATCGAGACACCAAAAGGGCAAAGAGCATTGCTACGGCTCCATGTGATAGCAAACTGAGAAGCTCTCTCATCACATCCTGGCAGGGTCATCCGCACTGCCATCCTCAGTCGGAAACTGCTCGGTGTCTGAATCGGTCCATGGACAGTGCTGCTGAATCCACTCCTCCTCCTCAGTGATCTGGCCCTCAGAACCGCTGGCAACGGTCGCACCCAGCTGACGCATGAGCTCCTTGTGACTCCCCTGGCCTGCTTCTCAGCCACATGAGTCATGTACTGACCATGAGACTCCATGCAGAAAAGCTTCTTCATCTTGTGCTTGAGCTTCTTTGCCCAAGAGGGCTCTGCTCCAGAGGGCTCATAGTCCTCATCGTTATCATCGGTCTCAGCCCCGCCCTCGATCTCCATGTTAGCAGCAGTAGATGGACCCCCGGATTTAGGCAATGGGGTGCCCCAATTGTCCTTCTTCCTCAGATGCTTGATCTCATGAGAAACCAATTCTCCAGTTTCCAGCATAACCTTGGGATAGACACGTGCCCAGGCCTTCTCAACGAGTCGCATGATGAACGGACCATAGATCGGGCACTTGCGCTCAGAAATGGCAGAAAGAAGTTCAGACCACATAACATGAGAAATGTCCAGTGACTCGCTAGTGTTTGCTTCCTTCTCATGCTGGCAGAAGAGAAGCATGTCCACGAGATAGGAGTGGACCATATCCATATTCCCTGTGTGAGGGAAGAGAGTCTCTCGGAAGACACAATGAAGGATGTCCAGAAAGGTAGACAACTCATAGGTTTCCTTCTTAGTCACAGGGTGAACCTTCACAGTACAGTAGGGCTAGAGGGCTTGCTTGTGAGTGGAGGTAGCATTGCGGTGAGGGCGGAAGCCGACTGGAGTCTCAAGCCCGTGATCTTCCACCCCAAGCAACTCCATGAAGGCCTGCCACTTGACAGAAAGCAACTTGCCATTTGTCATGCAAGTCAGAGTCCTGTCTGCATCAGTTCCAAGATGGACAGTAGCAAAGAATTGAGCCACCAAATCTGCATCAAAATCCTTGTTGAACTTCATGATTCTGAGAATGTTCAACTGAGAACACATCCGAAGGGCTTCGCCAAAGTACTCAGGGTCCTTCTCCATAGCATCCGTGTCGATGGAGCGAACATCAACAAAGATATTCTTCTTAGCCTTGATCACATCAAAGTAGATGGCAAACTGAAAGCGGTTCCAAAACAGGCGGTTGACCAAAGTGGGGTCTTGGTCTTCCTCATAGGGGTTGCGGCGACGCCTTGCCCAGAATTCCTCGGCAGACATCTCAGTCACAGTCTTCCCCTTTGGCTTGCTGGCAGATTTCTTCGAGAGCTTTGGAGCACTTGAGGAAGCACCTGCTGGCGGCGGTGGAGCACTTGAGGAACCACCTGCTGACTCAGATGTGCGGTACCGCTTTGACGTTGCACGACCGGGGTTGACACGGCGGACCTGCTGCTCAGGATGATCATCACCTGGCACCAAACACACGAGCAGAAGAAACAACACGAGAGAAAGAGCATAAGCCACCAAACAAAGCAACATGGATCAAAATGTGGCAGGAAATGATGGAACTGGGCATCCAGCGGTAGTACCGTGACCCAATCGCGGCAGTACCGCTTGCACGGTAGTACCGCTCAAGGAGGGCGGTAGTACCGCTCAAGACGGGGAACGGCGGTTCCCTACTGTCGTGGACATATCCAGCACTACTAGAGATGCCAAATTCAAAAATAAGCCTACCAAACTTCAATCCAAAGGGCCTAGAAGCCATCTCCATCCTACTCAAGCCTCGACTTAGCCAAAAGATGAGTAAAATGATGCCTATTGCCCCTAAAAAACTAGATGCAAGATCTAGGCAAAGAGAGAACGGGATCGGGGGCAATACCGGTATCCATGGCTAGAGGACGTGATGGGGATCGACTCCACCGGAGGAAATGGAGAGGGACGGCACGAAAACGGCGGCCGACCGAGGCCCTCCTGTGGCAAGGCGTCGCTGGAGCGACAAAGAAGACGAGCGAGTGGGGGCGAATGGGTATGGGGGAGAAAACAACTCCCCCTGCCCCGACATAACCCCCACTGCCCGCCCCGCAGCGGTAGTACCGCAGGGGTGGGCGGTAGTACCACTTGACACTTGTCAGCGGTAGTACCGTGCATGCCGCGGTAGTACCATTCTGCCACAAAAAGGACTGGCCAAAAGGCTTAGCTCAAGAGAAAGAAACCGAGACGAAAGCGAGAACAAACACACACCCAAAACTGACAAAAAGAACAAAAAACACACACCTCTCCAAGAGAGGGCAGTGGCAGAGGCCACCTATGTTTGAGTTCAGAGGTATGGCGCCGTGAAGATTTTAACCTTGTGCCCATGACCGACACTCATCTTTGAAGCACAAGTACCATCAAAAATGGCTAATGTGAAAGAGTTTGATTAGTTTGTGCATTATGGGGGGAGGGAAAGTTCATTGAGAGAACAACACTCCCCCTATGTCCATGCCTACACCTAAACTAGACAACAAGTTGAGTGTGGTGGGGTGTACACGGGTTCAAGTCACATTGCTCGAATCAATGATATTTAGCTCATGCCTTAACTCACGAAATCTTGCTTCATCCAAAGGCTTCGTGAAAATATCTGCAAGGTTGTCATGAGTGTTGACATAGTTGAGCTCGATCTCCCCTCGCCTAATATGATCCCGGATGAAGTGATACCGGATCTCAATATGCTCCGTATTGAAGTGTTGCACCGGGTTGAGAAAAATCTTGATTACACTTTCATTGTCACACCAAAGAGGCACTTTGTCACAAGAGACATCGTAACCTTTTAAAGTTTGCCTCATCCATAAAAGTTGTGCACAACAACTACTGGCAGCCACATACTCCGCTTCCGTGGACGAGAGAGACAAGCAGCTTTGCTTCTTGGAAGACCAACTCACCAAGGAGCAACCAAGAAATTGTCACCCTCCGGAAGTGGACTTCCTATCCACTTTGTCTCCCGCCCAATCCGAGTCCGAATAACCTACAAGCTTGAAGTTTGCTCCTCTTGGGTACCATAAGCCAAAGTTTGGGGTATGAGCCAAATATCGAAAGATTCGCTTGACTGCCACAAAGTGACTTTCCTTAGGTGCGGCTTGAAACCGTGCACAAATTCCCACACTCAACATGATGTCCAGTCTAGATGCACAAAGGTAAAGCAAGGATCCAATCATGGAACGATATACCTTTTGATCCACCACTTTACCATTGGGATCAATGTCAAGTTGGCACTTGGTGGGCATGGGAGTGGAAGCCGGCTTGACATCACCTAGCTTGAATCTCTTGAGGATGTCTTGAGTGTATTTGGCTTGGTTGATGAAGGTTCCTTCTCTCCTTTGCTTCACTTCGAACCCGAGAAAGAACTTCAACTCTCCCATGGAAGACATCTCAAACTTTGAGGTCATGAGAGCGGCAAATTCCTCATTGAAAGCTTTGTTAGGAGAACCAAAGATAATATCATCAACATATAATTGGCACACAAACAACTCCCCTTTGACCTTCTTAGTAAAAAGAGTGAGGTCGATTA
>NW_024116298.1:0-58153 GCF_003073215.2 Triticum urartu | reverse complement strand
ATAAACTAGTTGAATTAATAAAACTAATGTATTTTTAGTAAGATAATTAATATAACTAGTTGAACTACTTTATTTTTAGAAAGAACTAGTTTTTTTCTATTTATAGTAAGTTTATATTTAGTAAGAACTAGTTGAATTAATAAAACTAGTTGAACATGTCATATTTGTTGTTATTTTTTAGTTTAAGCAATTATTCATGATGTGTTAGTGATAACTTATACGGTTTTTGCTTTTGCAGAAATCAAGGAGCCCCTCCATCATCCCCGCCGTCGTCCCCGTCATGGACCCCCTCCGACATCGAGGTGAGACCAGCCAAACATCCATGTATATCTTGTGTTGCTCAAATAGGATATGTGGTTGCCCAAGTGGCCGTTCATGTTCAGTTTACACCTCCGAGTGGCCTATGTTTTGCCGGAGTGTTGATTAATTTCCGTTCTGGCAAATTTCAGGCGCTCGATATGTCCTTTTTTAGCAAAGGTCATGCCGGATTTTTCCGTGAATTCTGGCATGACTTGTGCTAGAATATGTAGGAAATATCGAGTGGCCTGGATTTTCTCGAAAAATAATGATCTAATTTAGGTTTTTTAGTACATATATTTAATTGTACAAGTTTAATCTTTGAATTATGAACGTAGGAAATGTCGTACTCGAATGACGACAGTCTCCCGGGGGAGTGCAGCTGGTGCCACGACGATCGAGGTATGTGCGATAGGTTTGTTGAGCTGGACCAAGATCGGCGCTTCAGCATTAAGCTCGAGGAGACCTTCGATGTTGAAACGGTACGCAACAATGACAAGTGTTTTTTTCGTAATTAAGCATTACTTCAACTATTTCAACGTCTAATTTTCATCTTTTACAATTCGACTAGCTTATCCCATGCCATGCAAGACGCTATGTCTTGGAGAGGATGGGTTTTGAAGACCATGAAGATTTTCAAACAAAGAAAATACACCTAATGACCCATCATGATATCGATTTTGAAGTAAATCTATACAATTCTCAGAGCGTAACCCATTTTGGTTGCCAAAATTGGGAAGCACTTTGCAAAATGTATGGTTTTTATGAGGGTATGATTGTCACCATGGATCTTGGTGATCCTGACATCGAGCAAGACAATATGGATATTTGGGTCCTTGTTGATACGCTTCCGATTCTACTGCAATGTGAGTTTCTCAAACATAGTTATTAACTAATTTACATTTTTTATTTCAAAATAGTTGACAGCTTATTTCCATTGACAGCTTATTTTGAATCTTCAAAGAATGTGCAGAAGATGGTAGACAAAACCCACTACACTGATGGCTCCAAATTAACTTATAAGGAGAAAAGTCATCTGATTGCTTATTGTACTTATCTTGAGAATTACAATACCTATTATCGAACTCCTCCAAATTATGGTGAATACGTGCCACTAGTGCACGTGTTGAACCATGGTAACTTCTATAGAGATACCCTGGTAAGATTTTTTACTATTACGACATCCGTGCATCTTTTGCATACTTCTAAAACTAGTACATCATTGCTAACTACGAAGTTATTACTATGTTTTTTAACAGAAAATCCCGATGAATTGTGTGCCTCATCTGATGTATCAGAATGGTCGCCTTGCAGTTCTGAACATACAGCCAGGTCAATCTAAGGAGCTCACCTGTGCATATCGGATTTCTAAAACCGGCGAACACATGCTAATCAAAGAATGGAAAAAATGTTTGGACATTCGCAAGGAGGTTCTTGGAAGTAACATTAAGCGAAAGGCAAGAATTTGAGATAGGATAATCTCCATTCTGCATAATGGAGAGTCAGGGGCTATCTTGTTTTTTGCTATTTTACCTTAGATAATATAGTAGGTCCTAAGAGAATGTAGTAGGTCCTATGAGATACAATATGTTTATTATGTGATACAATGTGTTAGAGTTGATGATGAGGAGTACTTGTGATTGCGACTAGTGACCAATTTGCTATGTGATGTCTCATTGATGAAAACGATGATCTTGAGGAGGTGTTATATGACAATGATGTATTATGATGATAAGTTGTTAATGATATGATGATGATGATGATATTTATTATATCATTGGGTGAAAGAACCGCGGATTAGTTTCAAGTGGATGTCCATCCACTTGAAACTAGTCTACGGTTCTTTCACCCCGTGATGTAATAACTCATTATGATGTAAAAACAATTTCTAAATTCCTGTTGTATGAAAACTTGTGTAAAGGTGTACGAATACAACATGAAATAAAAAAGAAATAAAATATGAAATAATAGTAGCAGCGCGGGTAGGGAGAAGCGCTACTACTAATTACCAGTAGCCCTCCTCCGGGAAGTCGCTACTACTAAGTCGATTTAGCAGTAGCGTGGGCGGAGGCACGCTACTGCTATACGTTAGCTGTAGCGCCTTATCAGTAGCTCATCGCCCCGCGCTACTGATAGGCCTAAAACCCGTGCTGCTGCTAGGCTTTTCCCTAGTAGTGTAAAGGGGGGGGCATTGGTCCCGGTTCGTGGCACCAACCGGGACGAATGCCCCCCCTTTAGTCCCGGTTGGTGCCACCAACCGGGACTAAAGGTCACATTCGTCCCGGTTGCTGTCACGAACCGGGACCAATGCTTCGTCTATATAACTAGCACTTGTGAAAATTTTCATTCAGTTCGTCTTTCCCCGCCCCAACGACGCCGCCAGGCTGCCCCAGAGCGCCTCACCGTCACCGTCGTTGCCCCTGCCTCCGACGCCGTCCCGCGCCTCCCAGACGCCGTCGCCGCCCCACGCCCCCTGCCTCCACGTCGCCGTCGCCGTCGCCGCGCCCCTCATTGTCGCCATACGCCGCCCCCTGCCTCCTCGTCGCCCGTCGCCGCGCCCCTCACTGTCGCCCCCGTGCCCTGCCTCCTCGTTGATCGCCGCCCCCTTGCGCAGTACGAGCTCATATGAATTTTCCTAATTTTAGATGTGTAGTTAATTTAGATGTGGTTTAGATGTGTAGTTAGTTGAGTTGTTGTAATTTGTTCATAAATGAATATGCAAAAGTTAGAATTTTTTTTCTGTTCGTAGATTTCTTTGGTGATATTATTGTTGAATAATGAAATGATTGTGTGTTCATATATATGCAAAGAATATGTCAATTTTTTCATAGAATTTTTATGATTTTTTTGTTGTAATTTTATTCATATAATTTTTATTTTGTTCATAGAATATGAATTTTTCTATTGTAATTTTGTTCATAGAATAAGAAGAGAAAGTGTTTAATAGAATTAGTTAGAAAAACAATAGAACTAGTTAAACTAGTTTATTTTTAGTAAGTACTATTTTATTCTATTTATGGTAAGTGCTTAGTAGTTGAACTAGTTGATTTAATAAAACTAGTTTATTTTACTATAGAAGTAGTTTATTTTTAGCAAGAAAATTAATAGAACTAGTTTATTTTTTTAGTTAAAGAAATTATTCTTGCATCGGCGTCGACGATGCCAATCCCGCATCCTCGTTGTCGACTCGGCGGAGGAGGCCGGCTTGATCAGAGGGGCCATGTCCGGGACTGGGCTCCGCCGGGCTGGTTTTGGGAGGTGCTACCTTCCGGGGGGCGTAGGTTGGTGAGGAGCCAGCCCGTCGTTGACCCGATCCTTGTTTGGTGGCGGTCGCATGGGCCAGTGATGGTGCCGAGGCTTCCGGACACCGCGGAGGTGGTACATCATCGTGTAAGCGAGGAGGACGAGCACGTCCGTCGCTACATGGTTGCGTTGGAGGGCAGGTTCGACAATACCTGGCAGGTTCTTCAAGGATCTCACTGGAGCTATGATCCTGTGATGGTTCCTTCTCTTTGGATGTCCACCGCCCGCGCCGATACCCGTTGGGCGCTACGGTTCTTTCTGTACTATATGTATTCGAGGTGTATTAGTGATAATATTCGACGATGTACGGACGCATGGAGATGATGTAGTTTTGCTTATAATTGAATGCATCCTAATTTGAATACTACTTTATTTTGTGATTTGATTTTGCTTATTGAATGCTCAAATTGGAAAACTACTCCTACTTTGAATGCTCAAGTTGGAGAGCACTATGCAAGGCGTATGCATACGATTAGTTGATAGCTTATTGGGTTTTTGTTTTCGCAGAAATCTAGGAGCCCCCCTCCATCATCCCCGCCGTCGTCCCCGTCACCGACCCCCTCCGACCTCAAGGTGAGACCAGCCATGAACCGGTTTTAGAAAGATAATTAAACGATATTTTGGGTTGACTTTAAGTCTGTTGAGTCTCCACCATATATGAGAGGACGAAGAATCCCGACTGCTGTCGTGGGGGTAGCTTCTCCTTCGTTCCCGTGTGCTAGACAATTTGGTGTAATGCACTCAGGAACGAAAGGAGGAGCTACCATCACCGACGGTCGCAAATGTCAGAGAGGAATCAGTGAGGGAGAGTTCCACCATATATATATGAGAGGACGAAGAATCCTGACTGTTGTCGTGGGGGTCGCTTCTCCTTCATTCCCGTGTGCTAGACATTTTGGTGTAATGCACTCGGGGATGAAAGGAGGAGCGACCATCACCAACGGTCGAATGTATACACCAAGTGAGCTGAGAGTTTTCAAGAAAAGACTCGACAGACCGATAGTCAACCCGTGATGAATAATAATGATCTAACTTAGGTTTTTTAGTACATATATTTAATTGTAGATGTTTAATATTTGAATTATGAACATAGGAAATGTCGTACTCAGACAACGAAAGTCTCCCGAGGGAGTGCGACTGGTGCCACGACGACCGAGGTCTGTGCGACAAACCTCACCTGGACGAAGATCGGCACTTCAGCATTAAGCTGGAGGAGACCTTCGATGTTGAAACGGTACGCAACGACGACAAGTGTTATTTTTTCGTAATTAAGCACGACTTCAAATATTTTAATGTGTACTTTTCATCTTTTACAATTCGACTAGCTTATCCCATGCCATGCAAGACGCTATGTCTTGGAGAGGATGGTTTTTGAAGACCATGAAAGTTTCAAAACAAATAAAATTCACCTAAGGACCCATCATGGTGTGGATTTTGAAGTAAAGTTGTACCATTCTGAGAGCGTAACCCATTTTGGTTGCAAAAAATGGGAAGCACTTTGCAAGATGTATGGTTTTAATGATGGTATGCTTGTCACCATGGATCTTGGTGATCCTGAAATCGAGCAAGACAATATGGACATTTGGGTCCTTGTTCATACGCCTCCAATTCTACCGCTATGTGAGTTTCTCAAACATAGTTATTAGCTAATTTGTATTGTTTATTTCAAAATAGTTGACAACTTATTTCCATTGACAACTTATTTTGATTGTTCAAATTATGTGCGGAACATGGTAGAAAAAACCCACTACACCAATGGCTCCGAATTAACTTATCAGGAGAAAAATCATCTGGTCAGATTTTGTATTGATATTGAGAATTACAATATCTACAATCAAACTCCTCAACATTATGGTCAATACGTGCCACTAGTGCACGTGTTGAACTACGGTAACTACCATGGAGATACCTTGGTAAGCTTTTTTACTATTACGACATCCATGCATCTTTTGCAGACTTCTGAAACTAGTACATCATTGCTAACTATGAAGTTATTACTATGTTTTCCAATAGAGAATCCCAGAGGATTGTGTGCCTCATTTGATGTATCAGAATGGCAGCCTTCGTGTGTTGAACATATATCCAGGTCATCCTACGAATCTCAATTGTCCATACCGGATTTCTCAAAGAAGTGGAGACATGCTAATCAAAAAATGGAAAAAATGTATGGACAGTCATAAGGAGGTTCTTGGAAGCAAAAGGAAGCGAAGCGCAAGAATTGGAGACATGATGATCTCCATTCTCCATAATGGAGAGTCAGGGTCTATATTGTTTTATGCTATTTTATCTTAAAGAGGGTATTTAGGTCCTACCTAATACTGATGATCATGTGCTAAGAACAATTAAGTAGGGTTGGTTCGATGACTATGAGGACGATGATCGTATGACTTGTTATTAATAACGAGTAGAAGTTGTATGATGATGATTAGCAGGACTTGTTATTATATATGATGATGCATGATGCAAACATGAAGAGTTATTATATATCAGCGGGTGAAATGAACATGGATCGGATTGAAGTGAAGGCAACATGCATGTGCTGTATGTCAAAAGTAGTACAATCCAAACTTGATCAAAGTTAGGATTAGTATTACTTTCGACATGAACCACATGTTGCCTTCACTTCAATCTAAGCCATGTTTAGGCATAGCAGTAGCGTTGGTAAACCAAGCACGGAGATATAAGAGAGGACACTTCTCTCTATTAGCTAGCTAACAACAACCTAAATTAACCCCCAAAACCCCTAAACCAGCCCCTTTAAAAAAAAACATCAGCTTCAGCCAGCTGCTGACGCGTGGACGCCTATTGGTCCCGGTTTGTGCCACCAACCGGGACCAAAGGCCCCCCTGCCTGGGCTGGCCGTAGCGGCCACGTGGAGGCCCATCTGTCCCGATTCGTGTAAGAACCGGGACTAAAGGCCAAGGGCATTAGTAACGACCTTTTAGTCCCGGTTACAAAACCGGGACAGAAGGCCCTTACGAACCGGGACAGATGGCCCTTTTTCTACTAGTGCCTCCTTCACAATCTGCATCCGCACATACTTCAATTACCATATGTCCCAGCCCCAGGATGCGCCACACTTCCTGAACCCTAGGGCATGAGAAGAGGGCATGTTTAATACTTTCACAATCAGCAGTACAGAGAGGACACTGCGAGCTAGTAATCATATGTCTGTTAGCTAGAACCCCTATGCAAGGGATAGCTCCAAGTAAAGCTCTCCACACATGAATTTTTATCTTGGCCGGCACACATAATTTCCAAATGGTTCTCCAAATAAGACTAGTACTTGAGGATTGAACCGAGTTTGTCATTCTCAACTTTCGTCCATGCTGGTGTTCCCATTTTTCATAATAAGCTGACCTTACAGAGAAAATACCATTCTTATTGAAGTGCCAAGAGACAAAATCACTCATCATTCCAGGGCCAAAGGAATGTTCAGAATACGTTGCACATCAATAGGCCAAAACAAATCATTAAGCAACTGCTCATCCCAAACTCTATTCTCTTCATCTATTAATTCAGAAACTCTTGTGATAACAATATTGCCTCTCGGTGTCATTACTCTCCTTGTAGGACTACTTAGGATCCATGGATCCTCCCATATATTTATTTGAGAGCCGTCCCCTACCCTCCATATATGCCCTTTTTTAAAAGTTTGAATTCCAATCCATAGACTCTACCATGTGTAAGAACTACCCTTCTTAAGATTGTAGTTAAGAAGGTCACCATCAGGGAAGTACTTGGCTTTCAAAACTCTAGCACAAAGTGATTCTGGTTCAATCAAAAGTTTCCAACATTGTTTAGCTAAAAGTGCCATATTAAAGCAGTGCAAGTCTCTGAATCCCATACCTCCCCTCTCCTTCGGGACACACATTTTCCACCATGCAAACCAGTGCATATATTTTTTAAGATCATCATCACCCCACCAATATTTAGACATAACAGCGGTGATACTTTTGCAAACCTGTTTGGGTAGTTTATAGACTAACATAGCATATGACGGGATGGCCTGTATCACTGCCTTCAACAAAACCTCCCTACTACCGATAGATAACAGCTTTTCCTTCCATCCCCTGATTCTGCTAAGGACTCTGTCGATTAGGTGCTGAAAACAATCTGACCTATCAATTCCCACAATTGGTGGCAGCCCCAAATATTTGTCCGTGATCGCCTCCACTAAAATGTTTAGAGATGTGCATACCTCCACACGAGTTTCCACCGGGGTACAAGGACTGAAAAAGATACTCGATTTAGCATCACTCACCAGTTGCCCGGAGGCGGCACAGTAGTCATCTAATGCTCTCCTAAGGCTGTTAGCATTAGCAGCATCCGCCCTCATAAGAATCAGGGAGTCATCGGCGAACAGTAGGTGTGTAACTGAGGGGCCGTCTCGGCACAGAGCAAGAATAACTATGGTGAGATTGGGTCCCCCTGTCCGAGTCCTGTGGAAGGAATAAGATAATCAGATAAAGTATTATTCACACGAACTTGGTACCTAACAGATTTGACACACTCCATAATCAGTGCAACCCAGTTGGGTCTAAACCCCATTCGCAGCAAAACCTTCTCCAGAAAGCACCACTCGACTCTGTCGTAAACCTTGTGCATATCGAGCTTCACCGCACACGTGCCATACTTGCCAATCGTTTTCCTTTTAATTGCATGATAAGATTCAAAGGCCACAAGAAAATTATCTGTGATGAGCCGGCCCGAAACAAAAGCACTTTGATTTGGCGATATAATCTCTGACAAAAGAAATTTGAGCCTGCTCGCTAGGAGTTTAGAGATCATCTTATACACGACGTTACATAGGAGCTCCTGTAGGGCAGGCGCCACAGAAAAATGAGATAGGTACATATAAGTAAGCAAATTATAAGAAAACTTAGTACCACTACGTATGACGACGCTTACATGCATATGAATACTACTACTCGTAGATGAACAACGTAAAAACACATTTGGTTGTCATTTGGATTCAGCAAGTCCAGTGTCGCCCAGCTCCTCGTCCTCCTCCTCCGACTAGTAGTAGTCGTCGTCGTCCACCTGCTCCTCCTCCGACTCCTCGCCGGCGACTTTCATGCGAGCAAGGCGACGACTCGCGCTGGCCGCCTCGAGTCTCTCCCACTGTATCCTGCCCCACTCGTTGGACTCGTGTACGTACTCGTCGTCGTCGCCCAGGTAGGTGTCTTCGGCCTCGGCGTATCCCCTCTCGCACAGCTCCCGCATGGCCCGGGCCTGCCGCTCCTCCACATCGTTGTCCTCGTCCCCGATCAGGTTCACCATCTTCTCGTGCTGCGGCCGCTCCTTTTCCTCCACCAGCAGCTCCTGAGCGTGCCATTCATACCAGTCGACGCTGAGGGCTTCACCGAGGTAGCCCGTCCCCCACGACATGATGAAGCCGACGTCCCGGTCCGTCAACCGGATCATGCGTTTAGCGCCGCCGAACTTGCTCCTCTGCCGTGCCCGAGCCCTAGCCACGATCTCGTCCAGGGCGGCCGCCGCCTCCTCTGTTGGCAATAAGCCGCGGCGGTGCATCGAGGGCGCGGTCGCTGGTGCTCGCCGTGGGGCGCGCGCTGCAGAGCGCGACGCGGGCGCGAGCGGAGCAAGCGGAGCGCGGGCGATCAGGAGGGAGTGGAGGCGTGGGTTCGAGCCCGGTGCGCTGGCTCAAGTATAAAGCCACGCGAGGGGGGCCTTGTAACAGCTGTGGGTTTACGAGTACGAGCTCGTGGTATTGGCGTTCGTGCGCCGGGGAAAAACCTCACCGTGTCACTCCTCTTCCTCCCTCTCTGACCTTCTTCTTCCTCTGTCGTGTGAGCGACGGCGTCGAGCGAGAGAGAACCAACCGAAAGAGAGGAGAGCTAGGGCTAGGGCGGATCGGCTGCGCCAACATCCTCCTCCTCTTGCTCTTCTGCGGTCAACTCCTTGGGACTCCGTGTCGTCTCCGCTGCCAAGGCGACGTTCACGTGCTCGGTGGTGGTGGAACTGTGCTCGCCGGCCATACAACTGCAATATATACCGGAGTACTAGTAGTATTGGAAAGCATAGATAAGTTGGTTTGGACTTTTCGTGGGCTAGTTTGGTACTATTAATATTGCCAGGTTTCACCCACACCAATCAATCACATCAAAACACACGAACGCATGCCCACAAAAGACGGTAGCCAAGAATCCGTATCGTATCCTTTGATTTTCTCTCTCGGACAGGTCTTGGAAATGGCCGGCTGCTCCCTAGCATTCCAAAGCAACCGGTCAAAAAAGAAAATTTATGGTCTCTAATCTACAAAAGAAAATATTCTACCCCTCTAATGATCTATAAATAGAAACAATTTGTGCCTTAAATTCATATTAGGAAAATGAACACGTGTGAACATGTGTGAATGTAAAAAGTAAAAAATAGATGCAAACCACCCACCTGAACCAGTTTGAACGCATTTAATTTTGGTTTTCTGAATGTTTAAAAAGCCATATCTTTTAAACCGCATGTTGTAATTCAGATATGTCTTCACCGTTGGATTCTTTGCGACGAGATCTTTGAAACTAAATCCCGCATTGGGTATGTTTGAAGAAATTTTTCCTGTGCAATTTAGCCTCCGTTTTGTGCAACTGCCTAGCAGTCAATGTGCAACTACCTGAGAGTGGATGTGCAACTTTCCGCCTACCCAGTGGAAGTATAGTTTTAATTGATGGCACATCCACCCCAAAGTACCTCCTCCTATTTTGATGTTCAAATTCGTGTTTTGTCCAGGCTAACTGCCTAGTAGTTCATTTGCAACTTTCCCCCTGTCCGTGGTTGTGCTTTCACTGTTTGCTGCATCGGCCAACTGTTTAGCAGTGGATGTGCAACTTCAGATACTGTCACCGCCAACTGTCTACCAGTGATGTGCAACTATCCCTCATACCTCATGGATGTATAATTTCCCGACGCTCGGAACCACCCCTCTAGTGGGATGTTCAACTTTAGCTCCGCGGTTATATGCAACTTTTACTACCCTCATGAATATGTAACTTTTCACTACCCGCATAAATGTGGAATTTTCACCATCCAACTATCCCTGCCTGTGAGATGTGTAATTTTATATGTTGCTCCGGCCAACTACCTAGCAGACTTTGTGCAACTCCATTTGTTGCCCCCAACAATTGAAACTACATATCCACAAGTAGGGAGGGGAAGGAGTTGCACATCGAGTAATAGGAAGTTGGCTCGAATAACAGACTAAGTTGCACATATCACTGGTTGGGAAGGTGGGGCAGGGCGTGTCAACTGTAAAAAAACTACACAACCACGAGTAGGAACAAGGGTTGCACATCGACTACTACATAATTGGTTGGGGCAGTCGACTAGTTCACATCAACTTTTCGCTGTTGCAACCTCATGTGAAGTTAGATCATGCAGCTCCAAAATCTGATTTTGAAAAAAATTTGCGCCATGTAGTACTAAAGTTGCACAATGCAGTACTGAATTTGCACCATATAGCAAAGTTGGTTAAAAAAAATTCATCGAAACATACCCATGTGGGATCTAGTTTCAAAGATCTCGTCCCAAAGAATCCAAAGGTGAAGACAGATCTGAATTCCGACGTACGGTTTGAAAGATATGACTTTTAAAAAATTTGAAAAACCAAAATAAATGCACGTGAAGCTGTTTTTTTTCGAACCGAACTAACCAGTGTGAATACATTTAATACTAATAGCAACATGCACTAGCACACAAAAAAACAACACACACATGCGTGCACTTTGGAGATTTTGGGTTCTCCTTTCTGTTCCTTAATTTTCTGGTACAATCTCACACAGCATACGGTGCATAGGCATATGTACAAACCAACCGACATAAGACCTTACTCGTACTTGCTTCTGGACTCCAAAAGCTACTCGGACACAGCGCAAAAAAGAAAAACTAAAAACGTAGACTCCTTGTCTCTAGTCGGACTAGACAACATCTAATACTACTCCTCATAGTGTAATAGGAACACTACTAGGGCACGTCCAGTCACTTCCTAAACTAATCAACCGGCAATACTGATCACTCTTTGCTAGTTATAATTACCATATGTTTGGATTATTCTAACAGAATCATGGTATGAACCGGAGTAGGAATCAGCTTATAGGAAAACAGAAAAACTAACGCCCACACGTGTGGGCGTTTGCACATCGCCCACACGCCTTCATCACCATTCATTTTTGCCACGTATGAACAGATGACATCAGCAGAAATCTTTTTGGTTTTCGGCTTAAAAATATTTTATCTCCTAATTAAAAAGCGAATTAAAAATCCGTTTTCACCATTAAATCCATCTCGACGAGGTCTTCAAAACTAGACCTCATGTTGATATGTTTCGACGAATTTTTTTTTTGCCCAAAAGTTGCCATGATGTTTACACTGTAGTTGCCATGGTGCTTAAACTAAAGTTGCCATGTGGCAATTTTAGTTTGTAGATCATGAAAATTTTAGTTTTTGATGATGGCAATTCCAGTATTTTGACCATGAAAATATTCTTTTGCATGAACCATGGCAATTTTAAGTGCATGTATCATGACAATTTTAGTTTATGGTGCATGACAAGTCTAGTTTCTTAATTCTCTGTTTTATAATATGTCAAAATTTATTTTTTAATATAGAAGAAAATAGCTGAAGCATAACAAGGCAACTTTAGTGTAAACATCATGGCAATTCATGTGCAATAGACATGGCAACTTTTAACAAAAAAAATTTGGTCGAAATATATTGATATGAGATCTAGTTTCGAAGATCTCGTCGCGAGAGATTTAATGGTGAAAACGGATCTTCAATCGGATTTTTCATTTAAGAGATAAAACATTTTAAAAGCTGAAAATCCAAAAAGATTTTCACATGCATGCATGCGATGACATGGCGTAGCCTATATGTTATAGGACGGGTTTGACTCCCACCATATGTGTGGGCGTTAGCGTTGTCCTAGAAAAATAGGAAGTGATTGGATTTTTAATTTTTATTGTTGTGCAGTCGTGCGCCGGAGGAAAATCAAAAGTGAAGGAGATTAAAAGGATATCGGCCACATAAAAAACCACAAACACACTTGATGAAAAACGATTTGAGATTCTGTAAATAAGTGCGTCTGCTTTGCATCAGACTACCCACAACGGAAGTAACATAGGTGATAAAAATCACATATATCTAAACAAAATAGATGATGTGTCAAGTAATTAATGAAGAAAAAGAGGCATGTGGTAACGTAACTAGTATGAGTAACATCACACATACCAAGACAAGATGAGTCTACAACCTAATAAATGAAGTGTTGCATGACACCACACATATGTTATTCTTCATTATAGAGGTAGTAACATAGACTAGTAACATATGCATGTTGCTAGTCTAAGTTACTCCCCACTGTTGCTAGTCTCCGTCCACTCATGCCTGGCTGAGTTGTCTAGAGATATGGCTTTGCTTTCTGTCATAGTCACTTTGCTCACAAACTGCGAAAGGAAGAATAATACTGTCACACGACACAATCTGTTGTGCTTGTTAACCAAAAAGAGCATCGTACTTCCTCCTTTTCTTTTTAAGTTCGCATATAAGATTTGAGAGTGGCCTTTTGGTGGCCGAGCACCCTGCAGGCCGAAATCTGGCGCCGTGCAGTAGAGTGCTGCGATGCGTGCACGCTTTTTTGTCAGATGTATATGGTAGCTGCTAACTTGAAATACATCGGTGCTGTGGGCTGCTGTGCCAGAGTTGGACGTGGGCCTCGGGTGCACGCTGGATACACAGGCACGCCCTGTGCTTGCTGGGCTCGTTTGAAAATAGCGCATGTAGGTGAGGGGTGGCAGGTGCGATATTAATCTTGGGCCCAACTAGCCATGCAGGTGACTTAACGCCCGAAGTGGTGCTTCTTCCTACCCTCGTAAGTCATTCATCCCTTTCCAGTTCGTGGCTGTGCGGAGCGGCATTTCGCCATGGATGGCCTCGAGTTCTTCTTTGCGGAAGCAGAATCAGGGTGAGACCCAATCTCGCTCCCCTTTTCCTCCTTGCGTTGCTTGCCCCCGAGAAGGGAGTATTTCTTTGATTTGGCGTTCAGATTCTTGAATTTGTCCCTGAACTTTCGACAGTAATTCTTCTACATGATGATATTTGGATCTGACTAGATGAGGATTTTATATCTGACTAGATGATGGTGATTTATTGGCTGGAGGAATCGATGTTGTGGAGTCTGTGGTTGCTTCCATCCATGCAGGTTGCGGGCGCTCCTCTGATGTGATTTCTTTTGAGCCGATGGATGACAGCAGCGCCAAAGAGCAGTCCCGAGTGGTGGGCCTGAATCTCGGCTCATACAACAATGGTGGGAGCGAGGTTGTTGGCGACTCGAACGATATGGCGGCTCAGAAAACTTCCTCTGCGTCAATGGGAGAGGAGGGAGATGCAGAGGGGGTCGTCGTCAACAAATCAAAGGCCTCCTGTTGGACTCGACGGTAAGAAACACAAACTCATTTGTTATTGCTTTGCTGCTAGACCAGAAATTGTACCTCCACGACATCGTTTTTTGCTGTAGGACCAGAAATTGGAACTCCCTGTAATTGCCTGTAACAAGAGAAAACACATATACAGAGTTCACCCCCATGTAGAAACAAAAATCCTTTTATTTTCAACTCTTTGTAAGCATTCTTGCTAGCTCGGGAACATAATTCTTGAATTCAGTTTTCCTTAAGCTAGATCATCTTTTACTGATTTCTGTATCAACTGATAGACATTCTTTTATCAGAAAAACCACTGTTAGAATCGGTCTGTATAGGTAGATGGTATATTTAACAACGTTTTTGCGGGGGGATGCAGTGTCAGGATTGGCAACGCGCCAGAAGAGAGGGATGCCAACCCAAGCAGAGTCCCTGCCCTCGAGGCTTCAATGAGAGCTTATGCAGACAACAAGGTTGGCACGGTTGTTAACCCCGCGCTCGGAACTAGCTTCAACACGGTTGAAGAAGCGTATGAGTTTTACAACCTATATTCCTGGGAGACGGGGTTTGGCGTTTGGTATGCCAAAAGCAGGTTGAATGTCCATCAGAAAAAGTGCATGCAGGAGTTTGTATGCGCGTGTGCGTGAGGATGATTCATTAATTCAGACAACACAAAAGTTTCCCCGCCACTGCTCTTTCAAAATTTTATGCTCTCATAACACATCGAAAACCTATGCAGGGCAAGCCATTGCAGACGAACAGCCGCTCAACGAGGTGTGGATGCCCTGCGTTGATGCGGGTGTTTAGATCGGATGATAAAGGGTGGTACATGTGCGAACACAAAGCATACCACAACCATGCAGTCTCAATTAACTATATGGAGAAGCTGCCCTGGAAATCCCACAGGCACATAGATAGATACACCAGAGACTTGGTGAAACAGCTAAGAGAAAACAATATAAGCCTGAGCAAGGTTTATGTGTGGTTGGCAGTTTTTTTGGATCTGTGAAGGAGGTGCCATTCACAAAGAGATCTCTCAAAACTCTTTGTGGAAAACTGAATAGAGAGCAGTCAGAAAACGATGCTACAAAAACAATAGAGGTGTTCAACACAATGCGGGCTATCCTGAGTTCAAGTACAGTGTGCAAGTTGATAGTGATGGCCGAGTCAAGACTTTGATGTGGACAACAGGGAGAAGCATTGAGCAATTTAAGTGTTTTGGCGATGCTGTCACGTTTGATACGACATACAAAACTAATCTATACAACATGCCATTTTGCCTCTTCGTTGGTGTCAACAATCACTTTCAGAGCATTATATTTGGAGGGGTGCTGATGAGCGATGAGAAAATCGACACTTTCAAGCGGATATTCACAGAGTTCTTTCATATGATAGGAGTGCCACAACCATGCACAATGCTCACAGGTAAATAAAAAATGATCTCATGTGTTTAGTGCTGTTGATCTTTCCTTTTAGGATTGCTATGAAAATGTTTTCATCCTGGAATATGCTGACAGAGAATTGTTGTTTTTCAGACCAAGCTCGTGCAATGGAGGTTGCCATAGAAGATGTCATGCCGCATACAACACATCGGTGGTGCAAATGGCATGTGTTGAAGAAAGCAAAAGAGTGCCTTGGGCCACTGCTAGGTAAGGGTAGCGAGTTCAAACACGAGTTCAACAAGATGGTGCATCACAAGGTGCGGACAAAATCCTCCTGCATCTCTGATGGCTTCGATCTTCTCATCAATACGATCGACACACTTATGCAACTTCTTCCCCATGTCATCCATCTCCTTTCCCCATTCTCCAATAACCTCTTGTGCAGGTACCTGAAAAATAGAAACATTTATCATCAAAATGACGAGAATTACAACACCACCAGAATTACAATCATATTAAAAATCATGCTGAAATATAGCACATACATTACAATTTGCATATGGTTCAGAAAACTTAACAAGCCACAGTAAAACAAATAAACTTTAGGAACAACACAACACAGGCATTACATACCGCTGGCGAACCGGCATCATCGTATTTATCATGTCTACCACATCAGCCAACAAATGGTCGACTCCAAGGGGTTGTGCTGCAACAATGGCTTCAGACACGCCAAAGTTGGCAAGTTCCTGTAGGAGATAGACACAGAGGGGCAACCTAAATACTGGACAACTGAGATTTGAAAAAAGATTAGACAACTGCACATACCATCATGTCAACCAGGGGTGATTTCTGAAGAAAACGGTACATTTTGGCAGCTTGGTCATGCTTATTTTCGCTAAGCCTAGCATCATCTAACCATCAAATATAATGGTGGTTGATGAGCCGTTGTTTCACCTACAGCAGTAAAGCAATAAAACGCCCGACGGAACATGGAAAGGGGTCGGATTTGTCAATTATGATCCACATCCTTGGCTTTGGCCGGTCTTAAAATAAATTTCTTATATTAAACTTCTGTACTTATTTAAATAGTTGTATAATAGTATAGTTTTAATTAACAGAAATTTCTATTACTTAGCCAACATAGTTACCAAACTAATAATGTTGCTAAATATCACATATAACTTTGTTTGTTTGTCAAGCCATTTTAATGTATATCACTTAAATTTTGCTTCTCCTACATTTAATTGTATTGTATAACAAAATTTGTCTTCAAATTAATTTTAAATATTTTATTAACTGTATAGTGTCATATGTACTTGCATGTATGTGTGTGTTTTCATATATATTAATATCATTAAATATCAACCATGCAAAAATATCATTAAATATCATGGTGCAGATTTGTAAAGCGTATAATTCACAAAAATATTAATAGTGTTCTCTAGTGTATTATTAGGCAAGTTCATATAAACTTCTAGGGTATGCCAAATGTGTCCTGCAAGTTGCGTTCATTATTAAAAATGTAAAACATGTGCATGATTTGTATTTTCATTTCAAATAACTCATGTAAACAATTAGGGCCGTCTTAGATGTATTATTCCTAGTGTTCGTAAGTTTCCCATTTGACCATCATTCATTCTCATATGTGTAGAGGTGGGTTGCACTATATGTCTTTGATTTGAGGACTGGTAAAGTTTTGTGGAACTTCAACAGCAGATGTTGTCATATATGTTTCAATGACTTCATCACCGGTGGAAGAACTGATCATTCATGGCCAATTTTCAACTGAAACTGTTGGGGAACATGGTAATTTCAAAAAAAAATCCTACGATCACAGAAGATCTATCTAGGTGATGCATAGCAACAAGAGGGGAGAGTGTGTCCACGTACCCTTGTAGACCGAAAGCGGAAGCATTTCAATAACGCGGTTGATGTAGTCGAACTTCTTCGCGATCCAACCGATCCAAGTACCGAACGTACGACACCTCCGCGTGCACACGTTCAACTCGATGACATCCCTCGTGCTCTTGATTCAGTTGAGGACGAGGGTGAGTTCCGTCAGCACGACGACGTGGTGACGGTGATGATGATGTTACCGGCGCAGGGCTTCGCCTAAGCACTACGATGGTATGATCGAGGTGTGTAATTGTGGAGGGGGGCACCGCACACGGTTAAGAGAAACTTGTCTGTTCTAGGGTGCCCCCTGCCCCCGTATATAAAGGAGGGAGGGGGAGTCCGGACGGCCCTAGGGGCGCGCCCAAGGAGAGGGAGTCCTACTAGGATTACTAGTCCTAGTAGGATTCCTCCACAAAGAAGAGAGGGGGAAGGAAGGAAAGGGAGAGGGAGTAGAAAGGGGCCGCCGCCCCCCTTTCCTTGTCCAATTAAGACTGCTAGGGGGGGGGGGATGGCCTGCCCTGGTCGCCCTCCTCTCTCTCCACTAAAAGGCCCATGGTGGCCCATTAGTTCCCCCGGGAGGTTCCGGTAACCCCCTCCGACACTCCGTTTTTACCCGAAACTATCCGGAACACTTCTGGTGTCCAAATAACATGGTCCAATATATTAATCTTTATGTCTCGACCATTTTGAGACTCCTCGTCACGTCCATGATCTCATCCAGGACTCCGAACAAACTTCAGTCATCAAAAACACATAACTCATAATACATATCGTCATTGAACGTTAAGCGTGCGGACCCTACGGGTTCAAGAACTATGTAGACATGACTGAGACACTTCTCGGGTCAATAACCAATAGCGGAACCTGGATGCTCATATTGGCTCGTACATATTCTATGATGATCTTTATCGGTCAAACCGCATAACAACATACATTGTTCCCTTTGTCATCGGTATGTTACTTGCCCAAGATTCGATCGTCGGTATCATCATACCTAGTTCAATATCGTTACCGACAAGTCTCTC
Source organism: Triticum urartu (assembly GCF_003073215.2). Lineage (NCBI taxonomy): Eukaryota > Viridiplantae > Streptophyta > Magnoliopsida > Poales > Poaceae > Triticum > Triticum urartu. The sequence continues at coordinate 39,820 of NW_024116298.1, read as the reverse complement.
TACTCGTTCCGTAATGCTTCATCCTGCAACTAACTCTTAGTCACATTGCTTGCAAGGCTTATGGTGATGAGAATTACCGAGAGGGCCCAGAGATACCTCTCCGAAACACGGAGTGACAAATCCTAATTTCGATCTATGCCAACCCAACAAACACCTTCAGAGACACCTGTAGAGCATCTTTATATTTACCCAGTTATGTTGTGATGTTTGATAGCACACAAGGTGTTCCTCGATATTCGGGAGTTGCATAATCTCATAGTCTGAGGAACATGTATAAGTCATGTAGAAAGCAGTAGCAATGAAATTGTAACGATCATAATGCTAAGCTAATGGATGGGTCTTGTCCATCACATCATTATCCTAATGATGTGATCCCATTCATCAAATGACAACACATGTCTATGGTTAGGAAACATAACCATCTTTGATTAACGAGCTAGTCAAGTAGAGGCATACTAGGGACACTATGTTTTGTCTATGTATTCACACATGTACTAAGTTTCCGGTTAATACAATTCTAGCATGAATAATAAACATTTATCATGATATAAGGAAATAAATAATAACTTTATATTGCCTCTAGGGCATATTTCCTTCAGTCTCCCACTTGCACTAGAGGGAATAATCTAGTTCACATCGCCATGTGATTTAAAACCAATAGTTCACATCTGTATGTGATTAACACCCATAGTTCACATCGCCATGTGACCAATAACCAAAGGGTTTACTAGAGCCAATGATCTAGTTCACATCGCTATGTGATTAACACCCAAAGAGTACTAAGATGTGATCATGTTTTTCCTGTGAGAGAAGTTTAGTCAACGGGTCTGCTAAATTCAGAGCCGTATGTATTTTGCAAATTTTCTATGTCTACAATGCTCTGCATGGAGCTACTCTAGCTAATTGCTCCCACTTTCAATATGTATCCAAATTGAGACTTAGAGTCATCTAGATTGGTGTAGAGCCTACATCAACGTAACTCTTTATGATAAACTCTTTATCACCTCCATGACCGAGAAATACTTCCTTAGTCCTCTTAGGTAACTAAGGATAACTTTGACCGCTATACAGTGACCCACTCCTGGATCACTATCGTACCCCCTTGCCAAACTCATAGCAAGGCACACAACTGGTCTGGTACATAGCATGGCATACTTTATAAAACCTATGACTGAGGCATAGGGAATGACTTTCATTCTCTTTCTATCTTCTGCCATGGTCGGGCTTTGAGTCTTACTCAACTTTACACCTTGTAATATAGGCAACTACTCCTTTGACTTATCCATTTTGAACTGTTTCAAAATCTTTTCAATGTATGTATTCATTGAAAAATCTTATCAAGCGTCTTGATTTATCTCTATAGATCTTGATGCCCAATATGTAAGCAGCTTCACCGAGGTCTTTCTTTGAAAATATCCTTTCAAACTCTCCTTTATGCTTTCCAGAAAATTCTACATTATTTCTGATCAACAATATGTCATTCACATATACTTATCAAAAAGAATGTAGTGCTCCCGCTCACTTTCTTGTAAATACAGGCTTCACCGCAAGTCTGTATAAAACTATGTGCTTTGATCAACTCATCAAAGCGTATATTCCAACTCCGAGATGCTTGCACCAGTCCATACATGAATTGCTGGAGCTTTGCACACCTTGTTACTACCTTTAGGATAGACAAAACCTTCTGGTTGCATCATATACAACTCTTGTTCAAGAAATATCCATTTAAGAAATGCAGTTTTGACATCCATTTGCCAGATTTCATAAAATATGGCAATTGCTAACATGATTCGGACGGATTTAAGCATCACTACAATTGAGAAAATCTCAATGTAGTCAACACCTTGAACTTGTCGAAAACCTTTTGCGACAAGTCGAGCTTGGTAGATAGTAACACTACTATCAGTGTCCGTCCTCCTCTTGAAGATCCATTTATTAATATGGCTTGCCGATCATCGGGCAAGTTCACCAAAGTCCATACTTTGTTCTTATACATGGACCCCATCTCAGATTTCATGGCCTCAAGCCATTTCACGGTATCTGGGCTCATCATCGCTTCCTCATAGTTCATAGGTTCATCATGGTCTAGTAACATGACTTCCAGAACATGATTATCGTACCACTCTGGTGCGGACTGTATTCTTGAAGACCTACGAGGTTCAGTAGTAACTTGATCCGAAGTTTCATGATCATCATCATTAGCTTCCTCATAATTGGTGCAGGAATCACTGGAACTGATTTCTGTGATGAACTACTTTCCAATTCGGGAGGTACAATTACCTCATCAAGTTCTACTTTCCTCCCACTCACTTCTTTCGAGAGAAACTCCTTCTCTAGAAAGGATCCATTCTTAGCAATGATCTTGCCTTCGGATCTGTGATAGAAGGTGTACCCAACAGTTTCCTTTGGGTATCCTGTGAAGAGCATTTCTCCGATTTGGGTTCGAGCTTATCAGGTTGAAGCTTTTTCACATAAGCATTGCAGCCCCAAACTTTAAGAAACGACAACTTTGGTTTCTTGCCAAACCACGGCTCATAAGGCGTCATCTCAACGGATTTTTATGGTGCCCTATTTAAAGTGAATGCAGTTGTCTCAAATGCATAATCCCAAAATGATAGTGGTAAATCAGTAAGAGACACCATAGATTGCACCATATCTAATAATGTGCAGCTACGACGTTCGGACACACCATTACACCGTGGTGTTCCAGGTGGCATGAGCTGTGAAACTATTCCACAATGTTTTAAATGAAGGCCAAACTTGTAACTCAAATATTCAGCTCTACGATCAAAGCGTAGAAATTTTATTTGCTTGTTACGATGATTCTCCACTTCACTCTGAAATTCATTGAACTTTTCAAACGTTTCAGACTTGTGTTTCATTAAGTAGATATACCCATATCCGCTCAAATCATCTATGAAGGTCAGAAAATAATGATACCCGCCACGAGGCTCAACACTCATTGGACCGCATACGTCGGTATGTATTATTTCCAATAAGTCAGTAGTTCGTTCCATTGTTCCAAAGAATGGAGTTTTAGTCATCTTGCCCATAAGGCACGGTTTGCAAGTATCAAATGGTTCATAATCAAGTGATTCCAAAAGTTCATCAGCATGGAGTTTCTTCATGCACTTTACACCAATATGACCTAAATGGCAGTGCCACAAGTATGTTGCACTATCATTATCAACTTTGCATCTTTTGGCATCAATATTATGAATATGTGTATCACTACGATCGATATTCAACAAACCATCAACATTGGGTGTATGACCATAGAAGGTTTTATTAATGTAAACAGAATAACAATTATTTTTTGTCTTAAATAAATAACCGTATTGCAATATACATGATCTAATCATATTCATGCTCAACGCAAACACCAAATAACATTTATTTAGGTTCAACACTAATCCTGAAAGTATAGGGGGTGTGCGATGATGATCATATCAATCTTGGAACCTACTTCCAACACACATCGTCACTTCACCCTCAATTAGTCTCTATTTGTTCTGTAACTCCTGTTTTGAGTTACTAATCTTAGCAACCGAACCAGTATCGAATACCCAGGGACTACTATGAACACTAGCAAGGTACACATCAATAACCTGTATATCAAATATACATTTGTTCACTTTGCCAACCCTCTTTTCCACCAAATATTTGGGGTAGTTCCGCTTCCAGTGGCCATTTCCTTTGAAGTAGAAGCACTCAGTTTCAGGCTTAGGTCCAGCTTTGGGCTTCTTCACGGGAGTGACAACTTGCTTGCCATTCTTCTTGAAGTTCCCTTTCTTTCCCTTTGCCCTTTTTCTTGAAACTAATGATCTTGTTTAATCATCAACACTTGATGCTTTTTCTTGATTTCTACCTTCATTGATTTCAGCATCAAGAGCTCGGGAATCGCTTTTGTCATCCCTTGCATATTATAGTTCATCACGAAGTTCCAGTAACTTGGTGATGGTGACTAGAGAACTCTGTCAATCACTATCTTATCTGGAAGATTAACTCCCACTTGATTCAAGTGATTGTAGTACCCAAAAAATATGAGCATTACCGAGATTGAACGTTAAGCGTGCGGACGCTACGGGTTTGAGAACTATGTAGACATGACCGAGACACATCTCGGGTCAATAACCAATAGCGGAACCTGGATGCTCATATTGGCTCCTACATATTCTACGAAGATCTTTATCGGTCAAACCGCATAACAACATACGTTGTTCCCTTTGTCAGCGGTATGTTACTTGCCCGAGATTCGATCGTCGGTATCATCATACCTAGTTCAATATCGTTACCGACAAGTCTCTTCACTCGTTCCGTAATGCTTCATCCCGCATCTAACTCTTAGTCACATTGCTTGCAAGGCTTATAGTGATGAACATTACCGTGAGGGCCCAGAGATACCTCTCCAAAATACGTAGTGAAAAATCCTAATCTCGATCTATGCTAACCCAACAAACACCTTCAAAGACACCTGTAGAGCATCTTTGTAATCACCAAGTTACGTTGTGATGTTTGATAGCACACAAGGTGTTCCTCCGGTATTCGGGAGTTGCATAATCTCATAGTCCGAGGAACATGTATAAGTCATGAATAAACCAGTAGCAATGAAACTGTAACGATCATAATGCTAAGCTAACGGATGGGTCTTGTCCATCACATCATTATCCTAATGATGTGATCCCGTTCATCAAATCAAAACACATGTCTATGGTTAGGAAACATAACCATCTTTGATTAACGAGCTAGTCAAGTAGAGGCATACTAGGGACACTATGTTTTGTCTATGTATTCACACATGTACTAAGTTTCCGGTTAATACAATTCTAGCATGAATAATAAACATTTATCATGATATAATAAAATAAATAATAACTTTATTATTGCCTCTAGGGCATATTTCCTTCAGAAACACACACCAACAGTCCTCTTTTTAACGAGCTCCCAACTTCTCATTAAGTTGTCATATATGTCATATGCTTAATGTATATAGTTATGTATGTTCGAAGGTGGATCGGTGAAGGAGTTGATCAATAATTTTCCACGCTTCGAAAGGGTACCATATGTGACTATGAAACCGAAACATTCTCCCTTGTTGACAACACATCCTTGGAGGTAGAAAATGTGGTAGACTTCAGTTGGTCACCGATTAATTCCATCTTATGCCTCTTTGTTCAGGATCTGGGTAATTGAATCCAGCTTGCCAGTGTAAGTACAAATCTCTGCGGGATTTTCATTTGGTGCAAGTTCCCAGCAAAGTAGAGCTGTGTTGGAAAAACTTTTTAGCGTCTGCAATTGCAAAATGCACCAGCAAAACAATGGAGAGTATCTTGCCATCCAGGTAGATCGGTATGCAGAATCAGAGAACATAAATTGCACTAGTATTGAGTTGCTCATGATCAAGGAGAGGGGCATCCCAGTTTTTGAATTGGACACCAAGAATGACAATATAATCGCGTTTGCGTAGGAGCCCAATGGCTGCCGGTTTGCTATTATTCATGGCGACAAGGTTAATCACGATATAAGCATCTATTTGATGTGCACAGCCGATAGTGTTAGCCGTGTGTCGAGGCTCACAACACTCAGGAACAGACATGCTAGTGCAGTGTTCTCATCTCCTGCGGGAAACTTCATTGTTCTTGTTGGACTGAAGGGTACCGATGGCCAGTTGGAGTTCTACAATGTTGATGATCTTGAGACCATGACCACAGAAGATCAGTTGGAGTTCTACAATGTTGATGATCTTGAGGTCATGGCCACGGAAGAGCATTTTGTGTGACTGATGTCATGTGGGATCCCACGGGAAGGTGAGTGAGCTAATCACAATAATTTTTTGTGCCGTTTCTATTTTGGAAATTTCTAGAAAATTGTCGGTTGTTAGCCATGTACTACATAATAGCTTAACTACATGGGTTGTTATTTAAACCTGAAGTGTTGAAATATATATTCATTAGGTGAAACTCTAGATACATGCATTCTCAAATAGTATGATGGAATTTTTACACTCAATGCTTATTGGCTACAACCTAAACATCTGGCTATATATCACTAGTGAAAAAAGTGCTAGCCACAACTTTCGTTGGTGGCGCGCCATTTACAACCAACGCCTGCACTATCGTTTTTTTCCAAATAGTGGTGGCGTTGGCTTATTTGGTACTACATTAGTAGGGGCATAGTGGTGGCATGGGAAAACAGGGTAGCGTCAGAAGTATATGAGATCAACAATTGGTACCAGGCGCAGTATAGTGCTGTCGTGGAATAGCATGGAACGCCAGCACTATGATGTTTAGATGTGGCGTGCTCTTGGTTCCGACACCAATATTGTTATTTTGTCAATGCCAACATTCTTATATTATTACTTTTATAGTATATTGTTGTTTGGGACTTCGAATATGTAGTTTGACACTTATAATATTGTAGTTTACTTTTATTAAATTTATATTATTTTAAATCGAAATAATGTCATTTTTAAAATATGTACTTTGAGACACTTAATTTTTTTCTTTTTTAGTTTAAGACTTGAAATATATAGTTTTGAGCCTTCAAATATGTAGCTTGACACTTCCAAATTTTTTCTTTTTAGTTTTTTTATGTGGTGATCTTTTTTATAGTATATTATAGTTTACTTTTATTAAATTTCTATTATTTTAAATGGAAATATATGTATGATTGGTCCTACGAGAAAATTCTATGATATATGCATAACGTGTACAGTATTTAGTAGTGTAAAATATGTTTGAAATGAAAAAAATTAAATGGAAAACACAAAATGAAAAGCAAAAATAAAAAATAAACCCCAAAAGCGCAAATCCTTTAGTCCCGGTTGGTGTCACCAACCGGGACTAAAGGTCCCCGCCCTCGGCGAGCGCTGCCACCCAAAAAGGGGGGGGGGGGGGGGCTTTAGTCCCAACCTATTAGTCCCGATTGGTGAACCGCGACTAAAGACCCTTACGAACTGGGACTATTGCCCATTTCTCCACTACTGCATGTACCTACGTGAAAAGACAAATATGAGTCTATACCTAATTAAATGAAAATATCTTAGCAACTAAAAACTAAGCACCTATGCATTGGGGAGTTTAGTTGGTAAGCCCTTTAATGCACTTAACATCTCATCTAAGCATCCATGCATTGAAAGATGTCTAAGCACGTACTCCTACATGACGACGACCTTGGAGCCACTTTTCTGTTCACAAGCCACTTGCTATATACGGAGGATAACATATGGAATATTCGGTAGAGACTGATGAAAACCATGTGAAGATAATGTTTTCATGTTTTGAAAAAATTTCAAAAAAATAGGGGATGTTAGAGTGATGTTCTATTGCCGTGCAGAATTTCAAGTTCAAACACATTATGGAAGATGTTAGAGTGATGTTCACTTATTTTCACTAGTACATACACCCATGTGTTGCAATACCCAACCCTTTGTGAATTGCTACACATATTAATTGTTTGATCAACTATGTGTTCGCATACGAACACGTCACCAGGTACCCTCGATGCCAGGGATGATGCATCGTAGCACACCTCGAAGAAGGCCTGTCCGGAAGCGCGGTACATAAGCAATCCGGTGGGAGTTTTGTTGACCCCGAAACCCCACATGTCCGAGAGGGTCCCCGTCTGGACGCACGCCAGCTATGGGATGCCCTATGTTGACCTGATCGCCCTAGGGCCTCATGGATCGCTGCCCTGCAGTAGAAAAACAACGAAGAACGAGAAAGAAGAAGACCAAGGGAGAAGGAAAATGTAAAGGTAAAAAAGTGTTAGATTGATTGTTTAATTGTGTGTTTTTAATCGACCTGTTCGATGAGTATTTGTGCATCATTAACTAATATCTTTTAGGTTTATGATGAGATTTATTGCAGGATATACATACAAAGTGAAGTTTTGATGCGAAGGTAAAATACCATTGCATAGGACATGCACGCACATATTTGTACATGCATTTGCATGAAATCATGGTGCAACTACTATTTGTGCATGCACACCCACGTCCTGGCCACTTCCTTTTTTTTAGTCTAGACATAGCTAGCCCTAGATACATATTACACACTTATGTATTTGTAGAACTTGTATACCGGCAAGCTCGCGTGCGTACATACCCGAATACCCGAAGTCTTGGTCAACATATACGTATAGAAATAGAAGACCATCGAGAGGGCAGACGACAAGAGACGGAAGCGGGAGAGGCGCGCCCACGGCGGCATCGTTCGCTACAGAGCACGTACAAATGTGAGAAGACACGCGTATGCAGCGGCGGCAACGACACCCCGTGCAAGCATGAAGATGCGCCGGCCGGCGACGGCAACGCACACGGTCGTTGCGGGGCTCTTCAGTTGCTTCCATGAATATTGTTTTCGACCCGCTTTCCTCCTCTATCACTAGGCGGCTAGGGTAAATTCTCCCCTTCAGACTTTATTGACGAGCCAGTGGATTCACCTCCCATCTGCCTGCCGCTCCGGTAGTCGATGACAGGGAGGGGAATCCTGGTGCCTTCACTTCGGTTAATAGTAGTTAGGTTTTTTAGTCCTCTGATCGTTCTTGAGTTCGTCCGTCTGGTTGTAGTTGACGGAGTTTCGGTGTAGATTCCTGCTGCCACCTTGGAATAGTGAGCTTAGGGCTTCTCGATCATCTGGCGAGATTTGATGTCAGGTGCTTTAGATCTATGCAAGTGTTCAACGGCGATGATTACGGCTCTCGGACGCTGGTCCTTATGGGCATGTGCACGAAGACATTCGGCTGCTATCGACAAGGTCAAACCGGCTTCGGTAGAGGGGCGGCGACAACGACGTGTCGACGGCTCATTGTGGCGGTAATAGTGGTTGTTTGGTGGTCTCGAAATTTTGATGTAATTTTTATTATATTCAATTAAGATGCTTTGTATTTTTGATGAACTTTTATTTATAATAATATATTTGATCCTTTCCCGACACACATACGTGCTGTTTTAGGCCGTGAAACATTGAGTCACAACCTTAACATGTCCTTCTTACGTGAGTTTTTCTAATAATAGCAATGACCTCATCACCTGACGAGGATTCATGATTTTTTTTCTTTCCTTGCTCGATCTCTTCCGCAGAACCCAGACCAACGTGGATAATGTACGTCTATAAATACCTAAAGGTTCGGATGCTGACGTTGGTGTGGGAAGACGATGGCACTGATTTTGCTATGACCGTGGACAACGTCGATCGGTGCCGAGATAGGGACAACAACGAGGCGGGATGGGACTTACTCGTTTTCTTCTTACGGTGTGCCTCAGTCTTCCAAATTGTTTATTACGCTATCACTACCATCCCGCTGCAACGCGCGCGGTATTGTCTAGTTAAAGTTATGTAGGAGGTCCTATAGGCCAGGCGCCCGATTTTTCTCGATCTCCCCAATCTCTCCAACATATGATGTTCTTCTTGTTCCTTCCAAGGCTTTCCCCCTCCCCCTACCACTGCTCGAGCTTAGACTATGTCTCCCGTCTTGAGCGTGCGGCGATAAAAAAAATCAGCGTCGAGCCACAATGTAAGCAAGTAGAGAGTTGGCATAGCATACAACCATACACGGATACACCACAGAAAAACGAGATAGGTACATATGTATAAGCAAATTAAGGGAAATTGGTACTACTACGTACGACCACGATTACATGCCTATTAAACGCTCTAATATTTATTGACGGAGGAATTACTACTCAAGGAATGAATATTCTTGACAATAATAATAATAATAATAATAATAATAATAATAATAATAATAATAATAATAATAATCATTATCATCATCATCATCATATACACAACAGAGTTTTACACTAGGTCGGGCTTCAGCCTAGGATGATAACACGAGGCTCTAAACTAGGTAGATAATCAGCTAGGAAGGCTTGAATTTGTGCGTCAGAACAACCTAAAGACGAAATCTATAATGTGGATTCCGAAATCTGTGGTGCGGTGTGGTATGGTATGTATATACTATATACACCTCGTATCTATGATGCAACTAGAATCCGAATTTTTCATCACTGTTTATTTACCTGTCAAACAATGGATTTCAGCTGATCAGCACAAATGATCTTCTCGCCAAGCTGAATTTCAGATGGGAAGTACGTACGAGCAGCAATGCAAAGATGTAGCATAAATACAGGCAACTCCTTCATCTGCAAACGTGGAGCCAGCAACCAAATAAATAGCTAGGCTTTGCTGCATCGTTGAAATCATCATGCCTAGCTAAAAATGCATTAAAGAAAAGCGCTTGTTGGGAGACAACCCAATATTTTTAATTACTGTTTTTGTGTGTTCACATGATTATGCTACTGTAGTAATCATGTTTTATAGCTTTTTTCAATAAAGTTCCAAGTAAAACCTTTGGGAAAGTGTGGATGATAATTGACTTGATTCTGTGCAAAAAACAGAAACTTTTGCACTCAGTTCAGGAATTTTGAAATTTCACTGGAACGTGTTTTGATATGAATATTTTACACAAGATTGATATACAAATTTTCTACATTGTCCTAATTTTTCAGAATTTTTGGAGTTACAAAAGTATGAAAAGTTTCCAGATTACTACAAACTATCTGTTTTTGACAGATTCTGTTTTCTATGTGTTGTTTGCTTATTTTGATGAATCTATGAGTAGTATCGGAGGGTATGAACCATGGATAAGTTGAAATACAGTAGATATTACACCAATATAAATTTAGAATGAGTTGACAACAGTACCTAAGTGGTGACTTGTTTTCTTATACTAATGGATATCATAAGATTTTCTGTTGAGTTTTGTGTTGTGAAGTTTTCAAGTTTTGGGTAAAGTTTTGATGGACTACGGAATAAGGAGTGGCAAGAGCCTAACCTTGGGATGCCCAAGGCACCCCAAGGTAATATTTAAGGGCAACCAAAAGCCTAAGCTTGGGGATGCCCCGGATGGAATCCCCTCTTTCGTCTTCGTTCATCGATAACGTTACTTGAGGCTATATTTTTATTCACCACATGATATGTGTTTTGCTTGGAGCGTCATTTTCTTTTGTTTATATTTGCTTGCTGTTCTTCAGAGACATGTTTTATATCTTTTTTTCAATAAAAAAAGGTCAAGTATAGCCTTTACCATGCTTATTTTACAAGTCTTTATGTTGCTGTTTGAAAACAGAAAGTTTTCTTTTATATTTTGAATATTGGTGAATAGTCAGAACATGATAAAATCTTGAAATTTTTACACAGTAAGGTACAACAAATTTTCTACAATGTGGTAATTTTTCAGAATTTTTGGAGTTAGGAAGTATGATTCCTCTGTCATTCTTTACAGACTGTTCTGTTTAGACAGATTGCTGTTATGTTTGCATATGTTTGCTTGTTTAATGATTCTATTTGAGGATAGAAGTGTTAAATATGCAGAGGCATTTAGTAGGCAATATCAAATAATAATTTTAGTGATTTTTGACAGTAGAGAATGATAAGGTTTTGCATGGATTTATACTAACTTATCTCATGAGTTCTTGTTGAGTTTTGTGTGGATGAAGTTTTTAAGATTTAGGGAAGCCGTGATATAAAAGGAATTAAGGAGACACAAAACCTCAAGTTTGGGGATGCCCAAGGCATCCCTAATTAATATTTCAAGAAGTCTCAAGCATCTAAGCTTGGGGATGCCCCAGTTGGCATCTCACCTTTCTTCTTCAACAACTATCGGTCAGTTTTGGTTGCGCCTAAGTTTTTGCATCTTCACATGATATGTGTTATCCTTGCAATGTCATTTTATTTTATTTTATTTTTTTTGCTGTTTGAATAAAATATTAAGATATGAAATTCTTAAATGTTAGAGATTCTTCACATAGTTGCACAATTATTCGACTACTCATAGATCTTCACTTATATCTTTTGGAGTCGTTTGCTCTAGTGCTTCACTTATATCTTTTAGAGCACAATGGTTGTTTTATTTTGAAATATTTTATGAACTCTCATGCTTCACATATATTATTTTGAGAGTCTCTCTAAACAACATGGTAATTTGCTTTGGTTATGAATTTAGTCCTATTATGATGGGCATCCAAGAGGGATATAATAAAAAGTTTCATATAAAGTGCATTGAATATTAAGAGAAGTTTGATTCCTTATGATTGTTTTGAGATATAAAGATGGTGATATTAGAGTCATGTTAGTGAGTAATTGTGGATTGTAGAAATACTTGTGTTGAAGTTTGTGATTCCGTAGCATGCACGTATGGGGAACCGTTATGTGATGAAGTCGGAGCATGATTTATTTATTGATTGTCTTCCTTATGAGTGGCGGTCGTGGACGAGCGATGATTTTTTCCTACCAATGTATCCCCCTAGGAGCATGCGCGTAGTACTTCGTTTCGATAACTAATAGATTTTTGCAATAAGTATGTGAGTTCTTTATGACTAATGTTGAGTCCATGGATTATACGCACTCTCACCCTTCCACCATTGCTAACCTCTCTAGTACCACACAACTTTCGCCGATACCATACACTCACCATATATCTTCCTCAAAACAACCACCATACCTACCTAATATGGCATTTCCATAGCTATTCCGAGATATATTGCCATGCAAGCTCCACCGCTCCATGTATTATGACACGTTCCATCATTGTCATATTGCTTTTCATGATCATGTAGTTGACATAGTATTTGTGGCAAAGCCACCATTCATACTTTTTATACATGTCACTCTTGATTCATTGCACATCCCGGTACACCGCCGGAGGCATTCATCTAGAGTCGTAGTTTGTTCTAAGTATCGAGTTGTATTTCTTGAGTTGTAAGTAAATAAAAGTGTGATGATCTTCATTATTAGAGCATTGTCCCAGTGAGGAAAGGATGAAGGAGACTATGATTCCCCCACAAGTCGGGATGAGACTCCGGACGAAAAATAAAAATAAAATAAAATAAAGAGGCAAAAAAAGAGAGAGCCCAAAAAAGCAAAAAACGAGAGAGAAAAAAAGAGAAGGGGCAATGCTACTATCCTTTTCCACACTTGTGCTTCAAAGTAGCACCATGATCTTCACTATAGAGAGCCTCTTAAGTTGTCACTTTCATATACTAGTGATAATTTTTCATTATAGAACTTGGCTTGTATATTCCAATGATGGGCTTCCTCAAATTGCCCTAGGTCTTCGTGATCAAGCGAGTTGGATGCACACCCACTTAGTTTGTTTTTGAGCTTTCATACACTTATAGCTCTAGTGCATCCGTTGCATGGCAATCCCTACTCACTCACATTGATATCTATTGTTGGGCATCTCCATAGCCCGTTGATACGCCTAGTTGATGTAAGACTATCTCCTTCTTTTTGTCTTCTCCACAACCACTATATTCTATTCCACCTATAGTGCTATGTCCATGGCTCACACTCTGTTGGGGAATGTAGTAATTTCAAAAAAATTCCTACGCACACGCAAGATCATGGTGATGCATAGCAACGAGAGGGGAGAGTGTTGTCTACGTACCCTCGTAGACCGAAGCGGAAGCATTGACGCAACGTAGAGGAAGTAGTCGTACGTCTTCCCGATCCGACCGATCCAAGCACTGTTACTCCGGCACCTCCGACTTCTTGGCACACGTTCAGCTCGATGACGATCCCCGGGCTCCGATCCAGCAAAGCGTCGGGGAGGAGTTCCGTCAGCACGACGGCGTGGTGACGATCTTGATGTTCTACCGTCGCAGGGCTTCGCCTAAGCACCACTATAATATGACCGAGGTGGAATATGGTGGAGGGGGGCACCGCACACGGCTAAGGAACGATCACGAAGATCAACTTGTGTGTCTAGAGGTGCCCCCCTGCCCCCGTATATAAAGGAGCAAGGGAGGGAGGCCGGCCAGCCGTTGGGGCACGCCAGGGAGGAGGAATCCTCCTCCTAGTAGGAGTAGGACTCCCTCTTTCCTACTCCTACTAGGAGGGGGAAAGGAAGGGGAGAGGGAGAAGGAAAGGGGGGCGCCGCCCCCCTCTCCTATTCCAATTCGAACCAGAGGGGGAGGGGGCGCGCGGCCCACCCTGGCCGCCCCTCTCTCTCTCCACTAAGGCCCATAAGGCCCATTACTACTCCCGGGGGGTTCCGGTAACCCTCCGGCACTCCGGTTTTCTCCGAAATCACCCGGAACATTTCCGGTGTCCGAATATAGCCGTCCAATATATCGATATTTATGTCTCGACCATTTCGAGACTCCTCGTCATGTCCGTGATCACATCCGGGACCCCGAACAAACTTCGGTACATCAAAATACATAAACTCATAATGAAACTGTCATCATAACGTTAAGCGTGCGGACCCTACGGTTCGAGAACAATGTAGACATGACCGAGACACATCTCCGGTCAATAACCAATAGCGGAACCTGGATGCTCATATTGGCTCCTACATATTCTACGAAGATCTTTATCGGTCAGACCGCATAACAACATACGTTGTTCCTTTTGTCATCGGTATGTTACTTGCCCGAGATTCGGTCGTCGGTATCTCAATACCTAGTTCAATCTCGTTACCGGCAAGTCTCTTTACTCGTTCCGTAATACATCATCTCACAACTAACTCATTAGTTGCAATGCTTGCAAGGCTTATGTGATGTGCATTACCGAGAGGGCCCAGAGATACCTCTTCGACAATCGGAGTGACAAATCCTAATCTCGAAATACGCCAACCCAACATGTACCTTTGGAGACACCTGTAGAGCACCTTTATAATCACCCAGTTACGTTGTGACGTTTGGTACCACACAAAGTGTTCCTCCGGCAAACGGGAGTTGCATAATCTCATGGTCATAGGAACATGTATAAGTCATGAAGAAAGCAATAGCAACATACTAAACGATCGGGTGCTAAGCTAATGGAATGGGTCATGTCAATCAGATCATTCACCTAATGATGTGATCCCGTTAATCAAATAACAACTCTTTTTCTATGGTTAGGAAACATAACCATCTTTGATTAACGAGCTAGTCAAGTAGAGGCACACTAGTGACACTCTGTTTGTCTATGTATTCACACATGTATTATGTTTCCGGTTAATACAATTCTAGCATGAATAATAAACATTTATCATGATATAAGGAAATAAATAATAACTTTATTATTGCCTCTAGGGCATATTTCCTTCAGTCTCCCACTTGCACTAGAGTCAATAATCTAGATTACACAGTAATGATTTCAACACCCATGGAGCCTTGGTGCTGGTCATGTTTTGCTCGTGGAAGAGGCTTAGTCAACGGGTCTGCTACATTTAGATCCGTATGTATCTTGCAAATCTCTATGTCTCCCACCTGGACTAGATCCCGGATGGAATTGAAGCGTCTCTTGATGTGCTTGGTTCTCTTGTGAAATCTGGATTCCTTTGCCAAGGTAATTGCACCAGTATTGTCACAAAAGATTTTCATTGGACCCGATGCACTAGGTATGACACCTAGATCGGATATGAACTCCTTCATCCAGACTCCTTCGTTTGCTGCTTCCGAAGCAGCTATGTACTCCGCTTCACATGTAGATCCCGCCACGACGCTTTGTTTAGAACTGCACCAACTGATAGCTCCACCGTTTAATGTAAATACGTATCCGGTTTGCGATTTAGAATCGTCCGGATTAGTGTCAAAGCTTGCATCAACGTAACCGTTTACGATGAGCTCTTTGTCACCTCCATATACGAGAAACATATCCTTAGTCCTTTTCAGGTATTTCAGAATGTTCTTGACCGCTGTCCAGTGATCCACTCCTGGATTACTTTGGTACCTCCCTGCTAGACTTATAGCAAGACAACATCAGGTCTGGTACACAGCATTGCATACATGATAGAGCCTATGGCTGAAGCATAGGGAACATCTTTCATTTTCTCTCTATCTTCTAGAGTGGTCGGGCATTGAGTCTTACTCAACTTCACACCTTGTAACACAGGCAAGAATCCTTTCTTAGCCTGATCCATTTTGAACTTCTTCAAAACTTTGTCAAGGTAAGTGCTTTGTGAAAGTCCAATTAAGCATTTTGATCTATCTCTATAAATCTTAATGCCCAATATGTAAGCAGCTTCACTGAGGTCTTTCATTGAAAAACTCTTATTCAAGTATCCCTTTATGCTATCCAGAAATTCTATATCATTTCCGATTAGTAATATGGCATCCACATACAATATCAGAAATGCTACAGAGCTCCCACTCACTTTCTTGTAAATACAGGCTTCTCCAAAAGTCTGTACAAACCCAAATGCTTTGATCACACTATCAAAGCATTTATTCCAACTCCGAGAGGCTTGCACCAGTCCATAAATGGATCGCTGGAGCTTGCACACTTTGTTAGCTCCTTTTGGATCGACAAAGCCTTCTGGTTGCATCATATACAACTCTTCTTCCAGAAATCCATTTAGGAACGCATTTTTGACATCCATCTGCCAAATTTCATAATCATAAAATGCGGCAATTGCTAACATGATTCGGACAGACTTAAGCATCGCTACGGGTGAGAAGGTCTCATCGTAGTCAATCCCTTGAACTTGTCGAAAACCTTTTGCGACAAGTCGAGCTTTGTAGACAGTAACATTACCGTCAGCGTCAGTCTTCTTCTTGAAGATCCATTTATTCTCAATTGCTTGCCGATCATCGGGCAAGTCAACTAAAGTCCACACTTTGTTCTCATACATGAATCCCATCTCGGATTTCATGGCTTCAAGCCATTTTGCGGAATCTAGGCTCACCATCGCTTCTTCATAGCTCGTAGGTTCATCATGATCTAGTAGCATGACTTCCAGAATAGGATTACCGTACCACTCTGGTGTGGATCTTACTCTGGTTGATCTACGAGGTTCAGTAGTAACTTGTTCTGAAGCTTCATGATCATTATCATTGGCTTCCTCACTAATTGGTGTAGGTGTCACAGAAACCGGTTTCTGTGATGTACTACTTTCCAATAAGGGAGCAGGTACAGTTACCTCATCAAGTTCTACTTTCCTCCCACTCACTTCTTTCGAGAGAAATTCCTTCTCTAGAAAGGATCTATTCTTGGCGACAAATGTCTTGCCTTCGGATCTGTGATCGAAGGTGTACCCAACAGTCTCCTTTGGGTATCCTATGAAGACACATTTCTCCGATTTGGGTTCGAGCTTATCAGGTTGAAGTTTTTTCACATAAGCATCGCAGCCCCAAACTTTCAGAAACGACAACTTTGGTTTCTTGCCGAACCACAGTTCATAAGGCTTCGTCTCAACGGATTTTGATGGTGCCCTATTTAACGTGAATGCAGCCATCTATAAAGCATAACCCCAAAACGATAGCGGTAAATCTGTAAGAGACATCATAGATCGCACCATATCAAGTAAAGTACGATTACGACGTTCGGACACACCATTACGTTGTGGTGTTCCGGATGGCGTGAGTTACGAAACTATTCCGCATTGTTTCAAATATAGACCAAACTCGTAACTCAAATATTCTCCTCCACGATCAGATCGTAGAAATTTTATTTTCTTGTCACGATGATTTTCAACTTCACTCTGAAATTCTTTGAACTTTTCAAATGTTTCAGACGTATGCTTCATTAAGTAGATATACCCATATCTGCTTAAATCATCTGTGAAGGTGAGAAAATAACGATATCCGCCACGAGCTTCAATATTCATCGGACCACATACATCTGTATGTATGATTTCCAACAAATCTGTTGCTCTCTCCATAGTACCGGAGAACAGTGTTTTAGTCATCTTGCCCATGAGGCACGGTTCGCAAGTACCAAGTGATTCATAATCAAGTGGTTCCAAAAGTCCATCAGTATGGAGTTTCTGCATGCGCTTTACACCGATATGACCTAAACGGCAGTGCCACAAATAAGTTGCACTATCATTATCAACTCTGCATCTTTTGGCTTCAACATTATGAATATGTGTATCACTACTATCGAGATTCATCAAAAAGAGACCACTCTTCAAGGGTGCATGACCATAAAAGATATTACTCATATAAATAGAACAACCATTATTCTCTGATTTAAATAAATAACCGTCTCGCATCAAACAAGATCCAGATATAATGTTCATGCTCAACGCTGGCACCAAATAACAATTATTTAGGTCTAATACTAATCCCGATGGTAGATGTAGAGGTAGCGTGCCGACCGCGATCACATCGACTTTGGAACCATTTCCCACGCGCATCGTCACCTCGTCCTTCGCCGGTGTTCGCTTAATCCGTAGTCCCTGTTTCGAGTTGCAAATATTAGCAACAGAACCACTATCAAATACCCAGGTGCTACTGCGAGCTCTAGTAAGGTACACATCAATAACATGTATATCACATATACCTTTGTTCACCTTGCCATCCTTCTTATCCGCCAAATACTTGGGGTAGTTCCGCTTCCAGTGTCCAGTCTGCTTGCAGTATAAGCACTCAGTTTCAGGCTTAGGTCCAGACTTGGGTTTCTTCTCTTGAGCAGCAACTTGCTTGCTGTTCTTCTTGAAGTTCCCTTTCTTCTTCCCTTTGCCCCTTTTCTTGAAACCAGTGGTCTTATTGACCATCAACACTTGATGCTCCTTCTTGATTTCTACCTCTGCAGCTTTTAGCATTGCGAAGAGCTCGGGAATTGTTTTGTCCATCCCTTGCATGTTATAGTTCATCACGAAGCTCTTGTAGCTAGGTGGAAGTGATTGGAGAATTCTGTCAATGACGCAATCATCTGGAAGATTAACTCCCAATTGAATCAAGTGATTATTATACCCAGACATTTTGAGTATATGCTCACTGACAGAACTATTCTCCTCCATCTTGCAGCTATAGAACTTATTGGAGACTTCATAGCTCTCAATTCGGGCATTTGCTTGAAATATTAACTCCAACTCCTGGAACATCTCATATGCTCCATGACGTTCAAAACGTCGTTGAAGACCCGATTCTAAGCCGTAAAGCATGGCACATTGAACTATCGAGTAGTCATCAGCTTTGCTCTGCCAGACGTTCTTAACGTCGTCAGTTTCATCAGCAGCAGGCCTGGCACCCAGCTGTTCTTCCAGGAAGTAACTCTTCTGTGCAGCAATGAGGATAATCCTCAAGTTACGGACCCAGTCCGTGTAATTGCTACCATCATCTTTCAACTTTGCTTTCTCAAGGAACGCATTAAAATTCAACGGAACAACAGCACGGGCCATCTATCTACAATCAAACATAAACAAGCAAGATACTATCAGGTACTAAGTTCATGATAAATTTAAGTTCAATTAATCATATTACTTAAGAACTCCCACTTAGAAAGACATCCCTCTAATCCTCTAAGTGATCACGTGATCCAAATCAACTAAACCATAACCGATCATCACGTGAAATGGAGTAGTTTCCAATGGTGAACATCACTATGTTGATCATATCTACAATATGATTCACGCTCGACCTTTTGGTCTCAGTGTTCCGAGGCCATATCTGCATATGCTAGGCTCGTCAAGTTTAACCTGAGTATTCTGCGTGTGCAAAACTAGCTTGCACCCATTGTAGATGGACGTAGAGCTTATCACACCCGATCATCACGTGGTGTCTGGGCACGATGAACTTTGGCAACGGTGCATACTCAGGGAGAACACTTTTATCTTGAAATTTAGTGAGAGATCATCTTATAATGCTACCGTCAATCAAAGCAAGATAAGATGCATAAAAGATAAACATCACATGCAATCAATATAAGTGATATGATATGGCCATCATCATCTTATGCTTGTGATCTCCATCTCCGAAGCATCGTCATGATCACCATCGTCACTGGCGCGACACCTTGATCTCCATCGTAGCATCGTTGTCGTCTCGCCAATCTTATGCTTCTACGACTATCGCTACTGCTTAGTGATAATGTAAAGCATTACAAGGCGATTGCATTGCATACAATAAAGCGACAACCATATGGCTCCTGCCAGTTGCCGATAACTCGGTTAAAAAACATGATCATCTCATACAATAAAATTTATCATCATGCCTTGACCATATCACATCACAACATGCCCTGCAAAAACAAGTTAGACGTCCTCTACTTTGTTTGTTGCAAGTTTTACGTGGCTGCTACGGGCTTAAGCAAGAACCAATCTTACCTACGCATCAAAACCACAACGATAGTTTGTCAAGTTGGTGCTGTTTTAACCTTCGCAAGGACCGGGCGTAGCCACACTCGGTTCAACTAAAGTTGGAGAAACTGACACCCGCCAGCCACCTGTGTGCAAAGCACGGCGGTAGAACCAGTCTCGCGTAAGCGTACGCGTAATGTTGGTCCGGGCCGCTTCATCCAACAATACCGCCGAACCAAAGTATGACATGCTAGTAAGTAGTATGACTTATATCGCCCACAACTCACTTGTGTTCTACTCGTGCATATAACATCAACACATAAAACCTAGGCTCGGATGCCACTGTTGGGGAACGTAGTAATTTCAAAAAAATTCCTACGCACACGCAAGATCATGGTGATGTATAGCAACAAGAGGGGAGAGTGTTGTCTACGTACCCTCGTAGAGCGAAGCGGAAGCGTTGACGCAACATAGAGGAAGTAGTCGTACATCTTCCCGATCCGACCGATCCAAGCACTGTTACTCCGGCACCTCCGAGTTCTTGGCACACGTTCAGCTCGATGACGATCCCCGGGCTCCGATCCAGCAAAGCGTCGGGGAGGAGTTCCGTCAGCACGACGACGTGGTGACGATCTTGATGTTCTACCGTCGCAGGGCTTCGCCTAAGCACCGCTATAATATGACCGAGGTGGAATATGGTGGAGGGGGGCACCGCACACGGCTAAGGAACGATCACGAAGATCAACTTGTGTGTCTAGAGGTGCCCCCCTGCCCCCGTATATAAAGGAGCAAGGGGGGAGGCCGGCCAGCCGTTGGGGCATGCCAGGGAGGAGGAATCCTCCTCCTAGTAGGAGTAGGACTCCCTCTTTCCTACTCCTACTAGGAGGGGGAAAGGAAGGGGGAGAGGGAGAAGGAAAGGGGGGCGCAGCCCCCCCCCCCTCTCCTAGTCCAATTCGGACCAGAGGGGGAGGGGGCGCGCGGCCCACCCTGGCCGCCCCTCTCTCTCTCCACTAAGGCCCATAAGGCCCATTACTACTCCCGGGGGGTTCCGGTAACCCTCCGGCACTCCGGTTTTCTCCGAAATCACCCGGAACATTTCCGGTGTCCGAATATAGCCGTCCAATATATCGATCTTTATGTCTTGACCATTTCGAGACTCCTCGTCATGTCCATGATCACATCCGAGATCCCGAACTAACTTCGGTACATCAAAATGCATAAACTCATAATAACTGTCATCGTAACGTTAAGCGTGCGGACCCTACGGTTCGAGAACAATGTAGACATGACTGAGACACATCTCCGGTCAATAACCAATAGCGGGACCTGGATGCTCATATTGGCTCCTACATATTCTACGAAGATCTTTATCGGTCAGACCGCATAACAACATACGTTGTTCCTTTTGTCATCGGTATGTTACTTGCCCGAGATTCGGTCGTCGGTATCCAATACCTAGTTCAATCTCGTTACCGGCAAGTCTCTTTACTCGTTCCGTAATATATCATCTCGCAACTAACTCATTAGTTGCAATGCTTGCAAGGCTTATGTGATGTGCATTACCGAGAGGGCCCAGAGATACCTCTCTGACAATCGGAGTGACAAATCCTAATCTCAAAATACGCCAACCCAACATCTACCATTGGAGACACCTGTAGAGCTCCTTTATAATCACCCAGTTACGTTGTGACGTTTGATAGCACACAAAGTGTTCCTCCGGCAAACGGGAGTTGCATAATCTCATAGTCATAGGAACATGTATAAGTCATGAAGAAAGCAATAGCAACATACTAAACGATCGGGTGCTAAGCTAATGGAATGGGTCATGTCAATCAGATCATTCAACTAATGATGTGACCTCGTTGATCAAATAACAACTCTTTGTTCATGGTTAGGAAACATAACCATCTTTGATTAACGAGCTAGTTAAGTAGAGGCATACTAGTGACACTCTGTTTGTCTATGTATTCACACATGTATTATGTTTCCGGTTAATACAATTCTAGCATGAATAATAAACATTTATCATGATATAAGGAAATAAATAATAACTTTATTATTGCCTCTAGGGCATATTTCCTTCAGGAGCCCACTTGCACTAGAGTCAATAATCTAGTTCACATCGCTATGTGATTAACACCAATAGTTCACATCTTTATGTGATTAGTTCACATCTCCATGTGACTAACACCCAAAAGGTTTACTAGATTCAATAATCTAGTTCACATCGCTATGTGATTAACACCCAAAGAGTGATCATGTTTTGCTTGTGAGAGAAATTTAGTCAACGGGCCTGCCAAATTCAGATCCGTATGTATTTTGCAAAATTCTATGTCTACAATGCTCTGCACGGAGCTACTCTAGTTAATTGCTCCCACTTTCAATATGTATCCAGATTGAGACTTAGAATCATCTGGATCAGTGTCAAAAACTTGCATCGACGTAACCCTTTACGATGAACCTTTTTGTCACGTCCATAATCGAGAAACATATCCTTATTTCACTAAGGACAATTCTGACCGTTGTCCAGTGATCTACTTCTAGATCACTATTGTACTCTCTTGCCAAATCAATGCAGGGTATACAATAGATCTGGTATGCAGCATGACATACTTTATAGAACCTATGGCCAAGGCATAGGGAATGACTTTCATTCTCTTTCTATCTTCTGCCGTGGTCGGGCTTTGAGTCTTACTCAACTTCACGCCTTGTAATACAGGCAAGAACTCTTTCTTTGACTGTTCCATTTTGAATTACTTCAAAATCTTGTCAAGGTATGTACTCATTGAAAAAAACTTATCAAGCGTCTTGATCTATCTCTATAGATCTTGAAGCTCAATATGTAAGCAGCTTCACCGAAGTCTTTCTTTGAAAAACTCCTTTCAAACACTCCTTTATGCTTTACAGAATAATTCTACATTATTTCCGATCAACAATATGTCATACACATATACTTATCAGAAATGCTGTAGTGTTCCCACTCACTTTCTTGTAAATACAGGCTTCACCGCAAGTCTGTATAAAACTATATGCTTTGATCAACTCATCAAAGCGTATATTCCAACTCCGAGATGCTTGCACCAGTCCACAGATGGATCGCTGGAGTTTGCACATTTTCTTAGCACCTTTCGGATTGACAAAACCTTCTGGTTGCATCATATACAACTCTTCTTTAATAAATCCATTAAGGAATGCAGTTTTGTTTATCCATTTGCCAGATTTCATAAAATGTGAATTACTAACATGATTCGGACAGACTTAAGCATAGATACGAGTGAGAAACTCTCATCGTAGTCAACTCCTTGAACTTGTCGAAAACCTTTTGCGACAATTCTAGTTTTGTAGATAGTAACACTACTATCAGCGTCGGTCTTCCTCTTGAAGATCCATTTATTTTCAATTGCTTGCCGATCATCGGGCAAGTCAACCAAAGTCCATACTTTGTTCTCATACATGGATCATATCTCAGATTTTATGGCCTCAAGCCATTTCGCGGAATCTGGGCTCATCATCGCTTCCTCATAGTTCGTAGGTTCGTCATGGTCAAGTAACATGACCTCTAGAATAGGATTACCGTACCACTCTGGTGCGGATCTCACTCTGGTTGACCTACGAGGTTTGGTAGTAACTTGATCCGAAGTTACATGATCATCATCATTATCTTCCTCACTAATTGGTGCAGGAGTCACAGGAACAGATTTCTGTGATGAACTACTTTCCAATTATGGAGCAGGTACAGTTACCTCATCAAGTTCTACTTTCCTCCCACTCACTTCTTTCGAGAGAAACTCCTTCTCTAGAAAGGATCCATTCTTAGCAACGAATGTCTTGCCTTTGGATCTGTGATAGAAGGTGTACCCAACTTTCTCCTTTGGGTATCCTATGAAGACACATTTCTCCGATTTGGGTTTGAGCTTATCATGATGAAACTTTTTCATATAAGCATCACAATCCCAAACTTTAAGAAACGACAACTTTGGTTTCTTGCCAAACCACAGTTCAGATTGTGTCGTCTCAACGGACTTAGATGGTGCCCTTTTTAACGTGAATGCAGCTGTCTCTAATGCATGATCCCAAAACGATATTGGTAAATCGGTAAGAAACATCATAGATTGTACTATATCCAATAAAGTACGGTTATGACGTTCGGACACACCATTATTCTGTGGTGTTCCAGGTGGCACGAATTTGTGAAACTATTCCACATTGTTTTAGTTGAAGACCAAACTCGTAACTCAAATATTCTCTTCCACGATCAGATCGTAGAAACTTTATTTTCTTGTTACGATGATTTTCCACTTCACTCTGAAATTCTTTGAACTTTTCAAATGTTTCAGACTTATGTTTCATCAAGTAGATATACCCATATCTGCTCAAATCATCTGTGAAGTTCTGAAAATAACGATACTTGCCGCGAGCCTTAATACTCATCGGACCGCATACATCAGTATGTATTATTTCCAATAAGTTTGTTGCTCGCTCCATTGTTCCGGAGAACGGAGTCTTAGTCATCTTGCCCATGAGGCATGGTTCGCAAGCATCAAGTGATTCATAATCAAGTGATTCCAAAATCCCATCAGCATGGAGTTTCTTCATGCGCTTTACACCAATATGGCCTAAACGGTAGTGCCACAAATAAGTTGCACTATCATTATTAACTTTGCATCTTTTGGCTTCAATATTATGAATATGTGTATCACTATGATCGAGATCCAACAAACCATTTTGTTGGTGTGTATAACCATATAAGGTTTTATTCATGTAAACAGAACAACAATTGTTCTCTAACTTAAATGAATAACCGTATTGCAATAAACATGATCAAATCATATTCATGCTCAACGTAAACACCAAATAACACTTATTTAGGTTCAATACTAATCCCGAAATTATAGGGAGTGTGCGATGATGATCATATCAATCTTGGAACTATTTCCAACACACATCATCACTTCACCCTTTAACTAGTCTCTATTCATTCTGCAACTCCCAATTCAAGTTACTAATCTTAGCAACTGAACTAGTATCAAATACTGAGGGGTTGCCATAAACACTAGTAAAGTACACATTAATAATCATGTATATCAAATATACTTATGTTTACTTTGCCATCCTTCTTATCCGCCAATCACTTGGGGTAGTTCCGCTTCCAGTGACCAGTCCCTTTGCAGTAGAAGCACTCAGTCTCAGGCTTAGGTCCAGACTTGGGCTTCTTCACTTGAGCAGCAACTTGCTTGCCGTCCTTCTTGAAGTTCCCCTTCTTCCCTTTGCCCTTTACTTGAAACTAGTGGTCTTGTTAACCATCAACACTTGATGTTTTTCTTGATTTCTACCTTCGTTGATTTCAGCATCATGAAGAGCTTGGGAATTACTTTCGTCATCCCTTGCATATTATAGTTCATCACGAAGTTCTACTAACTTGGTGATGGTGACTAGAGAATTCTGTCAATCACTATTTTATCTGGAAGATTAACTCCCACTTGATTCAAGCGATTGTAGTACCCAGACAATCTGAGTACATGCTCACTGCTTGAGCGATTCTCCTCCATCTTGTAGCTATAGAACTTGTTGGAGACTTCATATCTCTCAACTCGGGTATTTGCTCGAAATATTAACTTCAACTCCTGGAACATCTCATATGGTCCATGACGTTCAAAACGTCTTTGAAGTCCTGATTCTAAGCCGTTGAGCATGGTGCACTAAACTATCAAGTAGTCATCATATTAAGCTAGCCAAACGTTCATAACGTCTGCATCTGCTCCTGCAATAGGTCTGTCACCTAGCGGTGCATCAAGGACATAATTTTCTGTGCAGCAGTGAGGATAAACCTCATATCACGGATCCAATCCGCATCATTGCTACTAACATCTTTCAACATAGTTTTTCTCTAGGAACATATCAAAACAAACATAGGGAAGCAACAACGCGAGCTATTGATCTACAACATAGATATGCTAATACTACCAGGACTAAGTTCATGATAAGTTTAAGTTCAATTAATCAAATTACTTAAGAACTCCCACTTAGATAGACATCCCTCTAATCCTCTAAGTGATCACGTGATCCAAATCAACTAAACCATAACCGATCATCACGTGAGATGGAGTAGTTTTCAATGGTGAACATCGTTATGTTGATCATATCTACTATATGATTCACGCTCGACCTTTCGGTCTCTGTGTTCCGAGGCCATATCTGCATATGCTAGGCTCGTCAAGTTTAACCTGAGTATTCTGCGCGTGCAAAACTGGCTTGCACCCGTTGTAGATGGACGTAGAGCTTATCACACCCGATCATCACGTGGTGTCTGGGCACGACGAACTTTGGCAACGGTGAGACATACCTGGGCGGCTTAAGCTCTTCCTAATGGAAGAAAAGCTCTCTTCTATGCGACAAGATGTCATTCAGGAATTTGTGGCGCTTTATCAAAGAGGTACTCAGGGAGAACACTTCTTGATAATTTAGTGAGAGATCATCTTATAATGCTACCGTCAATCAAAGCAAGATAAGATGCATAAAAAGATAAACATCACATGCAATCAATATAAGTGATATGATATGGCCATCATCATCTTGTGCTTGTGATCTCCATCTCCGAAGCACCGTCATGATCACCATCATCACCGGCGTGACACCTTGATCTCCATCGTAGCATCGTTGTCGTCTCGCCAATCTTATGCTTCCACGACTATCGCTACCGCTTAGTGATAAAGTAAAGCATTACATCGAGATTGCATTGCATACAATAAAGCGACAACCATATGGCTCCTGCCAGTTGCCGATAACTCGGTTACAAAACATGATCATCTCATACAATAAAATTTAGCATCATGTCTTAGCCATATCACATCACAACATGCCCTGCAAAAACAAGTTAGACGTCCTCTACTTTGTTGTTGCAAGTTTTACGTGGCTGCTACGGGTTTAAGCAAGAACCAATCTCACCTACGCATCAAAACCACAACGATAGTTTGTCAAATAGACTCCGTTTTAACCTTCGCAAGGACCGGGCGTAGCCACACTTGGTTCAACTAAAGTTGGAGAGACAATCGCCCGCAAGCCACCTGTGTGCAAAGCACGTCGGGGAAACCGGTCTCGCGTAAGCGTACGCGTAATGTTGGTCCGGGTCATCTCGTCCAACAATACCGCTGAACCAAAGTATGACATGCTGGTAGGCAGTATGACTTATATCGCCCACAACTCACTTGTGTTCTACTCGTGCATATAACATCAAACCATAAAACCTAGGCTCTGATACCACTGTTGGGAAACGTAGTAATTTCAAAAAAATTCCTACGCACACGCAAGATCATGGTGATGCACAGCAATGAGAGGGGAGAGTGTTGTCTACGTACCCACGCAGACCGACTGCGGAAGCGATCACACAACGTAGAGGAAGTAGTCGTACGTCTTCTTCCCGATCCGACCGATCCAAGCACCGTTACTCCAGCACCTCCGAGTTCTGAGCACACGTACAGCTCGATGACGATCCCCGGGCTCCGATCCAACAAAGCTTCGGGGAGGAGTTCCGTCAGCACGACGGCGTGGTGACGATCTTGATGTTCTACCGACGCAGGGCTTCGCCTAAGCACTACAACGATATGATCGAGGTGGAATATGGTGGCAGGGGGCACCGCACACGGCTAAGGAACGATCTCAATGATCAACTTGTGTGTCTAGAGGTGCCCCCTGCCTCCGTATATAAAGGAGCCAAGGGGGAGGGGTGCGGCCAGCCCTATGGAGGCGCAGGAGGAGTCCTACTCCTACAGGGAGTAGGACTCCCCCCCCCCATCCTAGTTGGAATAGGAATCCTCAAGTGGGGAGAGAGAGAAGGGGGGCCGGCCACCTCTCCTAGTCCTAATAGGACTAGGGGAGGGGGGAGGCGCGCAGCCACCTTGGGCTGCCCCTTTCACCTTTCCACTAAAGCCCACTAAGGCCCATATGGTTCCCGGGGGTTCCGGTAACCTCCCGGTACTCCGGTAAAATCCCGATTTCACCCGGAACACTTCCGATATCCAAACATAGGCTTCCAATATATCAATCTTTATGTCTCGACCATTTCGAGACTCCTCGTCATGTCCGTGATCACATCCGGGACTCCGAACTAACTTCGGTACATCAAAATGCATAAACTCATAATAACTGTCATCGTAACGTTAAGCGTGCGGACCCTACGGTTCGAGAACAATGTAGACATGACTCGAGACACATCTCCGGTCAATAACCAATAGCGCGGACCTGGATGCCCATATTTGGCTCCTACATATTCTACGAAGATCTTATCGGTCAGACCGCATAACAACATACGTTGTTCCCTTTGTCATCGGTATGTTACTTGCCCGAGATTCGAATCGTCGGTATCCAATACCTAGTTCAATCTCGTTACCGGCAAGTCTCTTTACTCGTTCCGTAATACATCATCTCGCAACTAACTCATTAGTTGCAATGCTTGCAAGGCTTATGTGATGTGCATTACCGAGAGGGCCCAGAGATACCTCTCCGACAATCGGAGTGACAAATCCTAATCTCGAAATACGCCAACCCAACATCTACCATTGGAGACACCTGTAGAGCTCCTTTATAATCACCCAGTTACGTTGTGACGTTTGGTAGCACACAAAGTGTTCCTCCGGCAAACGGGAGTTGCATAATCTCATAGTCATAGGAACATGTATAAGTCATGAAGAAAGCAATAGCAACATACTAAACGATCGGGTGCTAAGCTAATGGAATGGGTCATGTCAATCAGATCATTCAACTAATGATGTGACCTCGTTGATCAAATAACAACTCTTTGTTCATGGTTAGGAAACATAACCATCGTTGATTAACGAGCTAGTTAAGTAGAGGCATACTAGTGACACTCTGTTTGTCTATGTATTCACACATGTATTATGTTTCCGGTTAATACAATTCTAGCATGAATAATAAACATTTATCATGATATAAGGAAATAAATAATAACTTTATTATTGCCTCTAGGGCATATTTCCTTCAGCAAGACCTCCAAGTACTCTGTATCTGCCTCCGTAGAAGGCCACTGATAATCCACAAGTATAGGGGATCGAGACAGCCTTCACGAGTAGCATTTCACCCAATTTATTGATTCGGCACAGGGGGGTCAAAGAATATTTATGTCTTAGCAGTTGAGTTGTCAATTCAAACACACGTGAAAAGTTAAATATCTGCAGTAAAGTGTTTGGTAGCACAGTAGTTTGATAGTTTTGATAGTAACAGTAACAGTAACAATAGTAGCGGTAATAGGAACAGAGTGATTGTAACAGCAACGGGGCAACAGTAGTAACTTAGCAGAGATTAATATGAGCAAAGCGTAGCACTGGATCAGCGATTGATATTTGTGTTGGATGACGTTCATCATATAACAGTCACAACCTAGAGTGATGACCAATAGCTTCAATTCATCAATATAATGTAGGCATGTATTCCGTATATAGTCATACGTGCTTATAATAAGAACTTGCATTGACATCTTTTGTCCTACCCTCTCGTGGCAGCGGTGTCGATAAGTAAACAAATGGATATTAAGGCCTCCTTTTAACAGAGAACCAGAACAAAGCATTAACACATGGTGAATACATGAACCCCTCGAATTACAGTCATCCTCGGAGAGTATCCCAATTGTTGTCACCTTCGGGTCTACGGATCGGAACAATAACACATGCATATAACTAGCAGATAGGATCAAGAAATCAAATATATTCTTGAAAACATAAAGGATTTGGATATGAAATTATGGCACTCGATCATGCCCTAATAACAAGCATTAACCATAGCAAAGTCATAGCAATGTCAATCTTAGAGCATAATGGTTACTAGGGATCTCCCAGACAAATTGACTGGAATACATGACAACCCTCATCCAACTCCATCCCTGTCCAGAAAACCTATGAAGGGATTATTCACTCCCGATGGTGAGCGTCATTGAATTGTTGATGAAGAAGGGTTAATGATGACAACGACGATGAATCCCCCTCTCTGGAGCCCCGAACGGACTCCAGTCCAGCCGTCCCGATGAAGAACAGAAGGTGGCGGCGGCTCCGTATTGCAAAATGCGATGAAACTTTCTCATTGGGTTTTTTCTCTGTGAGACGGTACTTATGGACTTGGAGGTAGGGCAAACAGAGGCTCGAAGGGCCCACAAGCCTGGGTGGCGTGCTACTTGTGAGCTGTGTTGAGATTTCCTCGAAGAGAAGAGGATGGTACAGTAAAGATAAGTATTTCCCTCAGTTAAGAACCAAGGTTATCAATCTGGTAGGAGAACCACGCAAGACCTCGTGAACAGGACCTACACACAAAAGAATAAATACTTGCACCCAACGCGATCAAGGGGGTTGTCAATCCCCTCGGCAATTAATTGCAAAGATCAAGTCTGGTAATGGTAGATAGATAAACAAAACACAAAATAAAAGAACAGTCAATAAATTGCAGCAAGATATTTTTGATTTTTTAATATATGATAAAGATAGACCCGGGGCCATAGTTTTCACTACAGGCTTCTCTCTCGAACAAAAAGCATACCGTGGATAAAAAAATTACTATTGGGCAATGATAGAAAAGCGCATAGTTATGACGATATCCAAGGCAATGATCATGTATATAGGCATCACGTCCGAGACAAGTAGACCGACTCCTGTCTGCATCTACTACTATTACTCCACACATCGACCACTATCTAGCATGCATCTAGAGTATTAAGTTCATAAAGAACGGAGTAACCCTTAAGCAAGATGACATGATGTAGACAAAGTCTCAAGAAATATGAATAAACCTCATCATTTTATCCTTAATGGCATCAATACAAATACGTGTCTTGTCCCTTTCTGTCACTGGATATAGAGCACCATAAGATTGAACCCATTACAAAACATCTCTCCCATTGCAAGATAAATCAATCTAGTTGGCCAAGCCAACCGGAGAGATTGGAGAGAAATACAAAGTTATAACAATCATGTATAAAAGAGTTCAGATCATAAGGAAGTGAGCCTAGCTCACTTGGCTAGTGGAGTGGATGCACAACCCAGCCACCCAGGTTCAAGTCCTCACGGGCGCGAATTTGGGTTCTTATTATTTAAAAAAACTCGTTGTGGGGGGGCTTCCCCTACCGCTTTCCTTTCAAAAAAATATTCAGATCATAAACCTACAATTCATTGGATCCCAACAAACACACTGCAAAATAAGATTACATCGAATAGAACACCAAGAACATCGATGAGAACATTGTATTGAAGATCAAAGAGAGAGAAGCCATCTAGCTACTAGCTATGGACCCGTAGATCTATGGTAAACTACTGGCACATCATCGGAAGGGCAGCAAGGTTGATGTAGAGGCCCTCCGTGATCCCAGTAGAGTGCCGAAAAAGGCCTCCAGATGGGATCTCGCAAGAATAGAGACTTGCGGCGGTGGAAAAGGTATTTTGGTTGGCTCTCTGTTGGTTTCCTTATTTTATAGAATTTACAGAGGCGGAATTAGGTCAGCCATAGCAACGAGGGGCCCATAAGGTACTTGGGCGTGCCTACCCCCCTGGGCGCCCAAGTGCCTTGTCGCCTACTCGTTGCATGTCTGGTCTACTCCCGAGGTTTCTAGGGTCTCTCTTGTCGAGAAAAAAAATCATCAAAAATTTTCATGGCATTTGGACTTTGCTTGGTACTGATTTTCTGGAAAACCAAAAACAGACAAAAAACAGCAACTGGCATTTGGTACTAAGTTAATATGTTAGTCTCAAAAAATGATATATAATTGCATATAAAACTCCGAGATTGATACTATAATAGCATGGAATGATAAAAAATTATAGGTTAGCCCTTAGGGGGGCGCCACATGTGCTTGTGGCCCTCTTGTGGGCCCCTTCCAGTAGATCTTTTCATTAGTATTTTATATATATTTCAGAAAAATTCTTCGTAAATTTTCAACTTAATCGAAGAACTTTTGTTTCTTCACAGAAACAACACCATGGTAGTTCTGTTGTGTTTGGAAAAGTAGATACGTTTGAGACGTATCAACTCCCTCAAGCTTAACTCGTTGCTTGTCCTCAAATAATTCGGTTGATAAACTGAATGTGATAAGAAAAGAATTTTACAAACTCTTTTGTTCTGTGGTTGTATATATGCTTAACTAGTGTTTAAGTTTTCAGCAAAATTTATGAACCAACCATATGAATAATAACGCTTAGGTCCCACATTTACTCATGAGAATAACATAATCAACTAGCGAGCAATAATAATATATCTCGGATGCCAACAATTTTTCAAAATAATCATGATACAATATGATAAAATGGTATCTCACTAGCCTTTCTTGAGACCACATAACATAAATGCAGAGCACTTCCGAAGTTCGAGCAGTCACTAAACATTGTAATTCATAGTAGAAAAAGATCTAGTCATGCTCATATCCAACATTAACTAGACTTAGTGCATGTTAAACTAAGAATGACAATAGCGCTCTCCAAATTGGTGCTTTGAATGAGAAGGTGATGACTCAACAATAAAAGTACATAACATGAAAGTAAATAGAAAAACCCTTCACAGAGGGAAGTAGGGATTTGCAATAGTGCCAGAGCTCAAAGCTTAAAATAGATATGAATCAGCGGTTCCCATGCGGAAATGAAAAGTTTACTCCCCCACAACCATACAAACACAATCCATGGCTAGCCGTATCCACGGGTGCTCTCCAAACAATCAACTTTCCAGGGGGAGTTTGTTTTATTATATTTTTTCTTTATTTTTGTTTACAGGACTGGGCATCCCAATTACCAGCCTCTCTCGTGCAATAACAAGTGAATAAACACCCATCATGAGAATAACCCGCTAAGCATGGAAGATATTGAGCGCCCCGTCGCTCCATGAGCAGTACAGTCACACAAAATAGATGATTATTTGAATGATTAGAGATGGCAGGCGCAAATTTACTTGGAACGACAGAGTAATACCGTATATAGGTAGATATATGGTGGAATCATTGGCATAACTTTGGGTTTAAGGATTTCTTGATGCACAAGCAGTATCCCCGCTTAGTACAGGCAAAGGCTGGCAAATAGATTGAGAAGCGATCAACTAGAGAACGACAACAGTCATAATCATGCATTGCGGATATTTAACATTGGCTACGAGAATGAGTAGGATATAAACACCCTAAACATAAATATCATGAAGGATGAATTGGTTTGAATCAACTATATGTGTGAACATGTGCCAAGTCAAGCCATTTGAATTATTCATAAGAGGACACCATCCTGGCTAACATACTACATCACAATCATTTTAATGCATGTTGACATTCAAGATAACTCATTATCTACTCCTAGCTACTTAAGCATGACATAAGCAACTACAATATCTAATTGTCATCACAAACATATTTACCCATAATATGCTAAATCGGACCTACTGAGTTAAACATATATATTTATAAAAACAAAAACAAGAAGAGTTCAACCAGCTTTCCTTCACCACAGTCACTCCATCAAATCATTGTCATTATTGCCTTTCACTTGCACGACCGAATGATGTGAAAATAATAATAGTGCAAGTGCGTCGTGAAGTAAGCTGAAATATAGAAACAATTTATTCAAAGGAGAAGACAAGGTAATATTGGCTCTTAGTTAGATCAACAACAAAGCATATGAGAGCCACCCAACAATTCTAGCATAGTCTAATCCTTACGACGACTCAAAGTAAAGAAAAGAATTTCAGAGAAACACATTTGAAATGTTTTTGGAGTTTTTATTTTTTTTCTAAAGAAAGCAAACGAAAGAAGAAAAACAAAAGGCGAGAATAACTATTTACACTGAAAAACTTCCAACAAACAAAAGAAGAAATGAGAAATATTTTTGGGTTTTGTTTTAGTACTACCGACCAACAAAACAAGAAAGAAAAACCAAAAAAATTGTATTTTAAAGTGTTTCAAACACACAAAAGAAATGAAAATAAAACGAACATGGATATACAATGAAAGAGAAGAACACCGACAACTAGAATGAATTGTTGGGAAACGTAGCATGCAATTTCAACAAAAAATCCTACGCTCACACAAGATCTATCTAGGAGATGCATAGCAACGATAGGGGGAGAGCATCTTCATACCCTTGAAGATCACAAAGCGAAAACGTTTATCAACGCGGTTGATCTAGTCGTACACCTTCACGATCCGTCCCGATCAAGTACCGAACGTACGGCACCTCCATGCTAGTGTTGGGGAACGTAGCATAAATTCAAAATTTTCCTACGTGTCACCAAGATCTATCTATGGAGAGACTAGCAACGAGGGGAAGGAGAGTGCATCTACATACCCTTGTAGATCGCTATGCGGAAGCGTTCAAGAGAATGGGGTTGATGGAGTCGTACTCGTCGTGATCCAAATCACCGATGATCCTAGTGCCGAACGGACGGCACCTCCGCGTTCAACACACGTACAGCCCGGTGACGTCTCCCATGCCTTGATCCAGCAAGGAGAGAGGGAGAGGTTGAGGAAGACTCCATCCAGCAGCAGCACAACGGCGTGGTGGTGATGGAGGAGCGTGGCAATCCTGCAGGGCTTCGCCAAGCACCGCGAGATATGAGGAGAAAGAGAGGGAGGGCTGCACCAACAGGCAGAGATCAGATCGCGTGTTATGGGCAGCCCCTAGGCCTCACTATATATAAGGGAGAGGGAGGAGGGTGCGCCCCCTCTAGGGTTCCCACCCCTAGGGGGGCGGCAGCCCCTAGATGAAAGGGGAGGCGGCCACAAGGGAGGATTCCCTCCCCAGGCACCCAGGAGGTGCCTTCCTCCTCCCCAAGGCACCTAGGAGGTGCCTTCCCCTCCTAGGACTCTCCCTTTAGGGTTTCCCCACCCTAGGCGCATGGGCCCTAGGGGGAAGTGGCGCCCCAGCCCACTTGGGCTGGTGCCTTCCCACTTCAGCCCATGTATGCCCTCCGGGATAGGTGGCCCCACCCGGTGGACCCCCGGGACCCTTCCGGTGGTCCCGGTACAATACCGATGACCCGAAACTTTGTCGATGGCCGAAATAGGACTTCCCATATATATAAATCTTTACCTCCGGACCATTCCGGAATTCCTCGTGACGTCGGGATCTCATCCGGGACTCCGAACAACATTCGGTAACACATACAAACTTCTTCCTATAACCCTAGCGTCATCGAACCTTAAGTGTGTAGACCCTACGGTTCGGGAGACATGCAGACATGACCGAGACGTTCTCCGGTCAATAACCAACAGCGGGATCTGGATACCCATGTTGGTTCCCACATGTTCCACGATGATCTCATCGGATGAACCACGATGTCAAGGACTTAATCAATCCCGTATACAATTCCCTTTGTCTATCGGTACGATACTTGCCCGAGATTCGATCGTCGGTATCCCGATACCTTGTTCAATCTCGTTACCGGCAAGTCTCTTTACTCGTTCCGTAACACATCATCCCGTGATCAACTCCTGATCACATTGTGCACATTATGATGATGTCCTACCGAGTGGGCCCAGAGATACCTTCTCCGTCACACGGAGTGACAAATCCCAGTCTCGATTCGTGCCAACCCAACAGACACTTTCGGAGATACCCGTAGTGTAACCTTTATAGCCACCCAGTTACGTTGTGACGTTTGGTACACCCAAAGCACTCCTACGGTATCCGGGAGTTGCACAATCTCATGGTCTAAGGAAATGATACATGACATTAGAAAAGCTTTAGCATACGAACTACACGATCTTGTGCTATGCTTAGGATTGGGTCTTGTCCATCACATCATTATCCTAATGATGTGATCCCGTTATCAACGACATCCAATGTCCATGGTCAGGAAACCGTAACCATCTATTGATCAACGAGCTAGTCAACTAGAGGCTTACTAGGGACATGGTGTTGTCTATGTATCCACACATGTATCTGAGTTTCCTATCAATACAATTCTAGCATGGATAATAAACGATTATCATGAACAAGGAAATATAATAATAATCAATTTATTATTGCCTCTAGGGCATATTTCCAACAGTCTCCCACTTGCACTAGAGTCAATAATCTAGTTCACATCGCCATGTGATTAACACTCAAGGTCACATCCCCATGTGACTAACACCCAAAGAGTTTACTAGAGTCAATAATCTAGTTCACGTTACCATGTGATTAACACTCGATGAGTTCTGGGTTTGATCATGTTATGCTTGTGAGAGATGTTATAGTCAACAGGTCTGAATCTTTTAGATCCGTATGTACTTCGCAAATCCCTATGTCATCTTGTAGATGCAGCTACTACGCTATATTTGGAGCCATTTCAAATAACTGTTCTACTATACGAATCCAGTTTACTACTCAGAATAATCTAGATTAGTGTCAAAGTTTGCATCGGCGTAACCCTTTACGACTAACTCTTTTACCACCTCCATAATCGAGAAAATTCCTTAGTCCACTAGTTACTAAGGATAACTTTGACCGTTGTGCTGTGATCCATTCTTAGATCACTCTTGTACCCCTTGACTGACTCATGGCAAGGCACACTTCAGGTGCGGTACACAGCATAGCATACTGTAGAGCCTATGTCTTAAGCATAGGGGACGACCTTCGTCCTTTCTCTCTATTCTGCCGTGGTCGAGCTTTAAGTCTTAACTTCATACCTTACAACTCAGGCAAGAACTCCTTCTTTGACTGATCCATCTTGAACACCTTCAAGATCATGTCAAGGTATGTGCTCATTTGAAAGTACCATTAAGCGTTTTGATCTATCCTTATAGATCTTGATGCTTAATGTTCAAGCAGCTTAATCCAGGCTTTCCATTGAAAAACACTTTCCAAGTAACCCTATATGCTTTCCAGAAATTCTACGTCATTTCTGATTAACAACATGTCAACAACATATATTCATCAAAAATTCTATAGTGCTCCCACTCACTTCTTTGGAAATACAAGTTTCTCATAAACTTTGTATACACCCAAAACTTTGATCATCTTATCAAAGCATACATTCCAACTCCGAGATGCTTACTCCAGTACTTAGAAGGATTGCTGGAGCTTTGCATACTTATTAGCATCTTTCAGGATTAACAAAACCTTCCAGTTGTATCACATACAACCTTTCATCAAAAATCGTCGAGGAAACAATGGTTCTTGGCATCCTATCTGCAAGATTTCACAAATAATGCAGCAAACGCTAATATAATTCCAACAGACTCTTAGCATCGCTACGAGTGAGAAAGTCTCATCGTAGTCAACTCCTTGAACTTGTCGGAAAACATCTTAACGACAAGTCGAGCTTTTTAATGGTGACATTTACCATCATTGTCCGTCTTCCTTTTAAAATCCATATGTACTCAATAGCCTTACGACCATCGAGCCGTTCTGCCAAAGTCTACACTTTGTTTTCATACATGGATCCTCTCTCGGATTTTATGGCCTCGAGCCATTTATCAGAATCCGGGCCCACCATCGCTTCTCCATAGCTCGTAGGTTCATTGTTGTCTAGACATGACTTCCAAGACAGGATTACCTACCACTCTGAAGTAGTACGCATCCTTGTCATCCCACGAGGTTTGGTAGTGACTTGATCTGAAGTTTCATGATCACTATCATAAGCTTCCACTTCAATTGGTGTAGGTGCCACAGGAACAAATCCCTGTGCTCTGCCACACACTAGTTGAAGAGACGGTTCAATAACCTCATCAAGTCTCCACCATCCTCCCACTCAATTCTTTCGAGAGAAACTTTTCCTTGAGAAAGGACCCGATTCTAGAAACAATCCCTTATTGCTTTCGGATCTGAGACAGGAGGTATACCCAACTATTTTGGGTGTCCTATGAAGATGCATTTATCCGCTTTGGGTTCGAACTTATCAGCCTGAAACTTTTTCACATAAGCGTCGCAGCCCCAAACTTTTAAGAAATGACAGCTTAGGTTTCTCTAAATCATTGTTCATATGGTGTCATCTCATCGGAATTACGTGGTGCCCTATTTAAAGTGAATGTGGTTGTCTTTAATGCCTAACCCATAAACTATCGTGGTAATTCGATAAGAGATATCATGGTATGCATCATATCCAATGGGGTGCAGTTATGATGTACGGACACACCATCACACTATGGTGTTCCAGGTTGTATTAGTTGTGAAACAATTTCCACGATGTCTTAATTCTGTGCCAAACTCGTAATTCATATATTCATCTCTATGATCATATCATAGATCTTTTATCCTCTTGTCACAACGATCTTTCAACTTCACCCTGAAATTACTTGAACCTTTCAATAATTCAGACTCATGATTCATCAAGTAAATATACTCAACATCTACTCAAATCATCTGTGAAGTAAGAACATAACAATATCCACTACATGCCTCAGCACTCATTGGACTGCACACATCAAAATGTATTACTTCCAACAAGTTGCTTTCTAGTTCCATTTTACTGAAAAATGAGGCTTTCAGTCATCTTGCCCATGTGGTATGATTTGCATGTCTCAAGTGATTCAAAATCAAGTGAGTCCAAACGGTCCATTTGCATGGAGTTTCTTCATGCATATACACCAATAGACATGGTTCGCATGTCTCAAACTTTTGAAAAATGAGTGAGCCCAAAGATCCATCAACATGGAGCTTCTTCATGCGTTTTATACCGATATGACTTAAGTGGCAGTGCCACAAGTAGGTGGTACTATCATTACTATCTTATATCTTTTGGCATGAACATGTGTATCACTACGATCGAGATTCAATGAACCATTCATTTTAGGTGCAAGACCATTGAAGGTATTATTCAAATAAACAGAGTAACCATTATTCTCCTTAAATGAATAACCATATCGCGATAGACATAATCCAATCATGTCTATGCTCAACGCAAACACCAAATAAAAATTATTTAGGTTTAACACCAATCTCTATGGTAGAGGGAGTGTGCGTTGCTTGATCATATCAACATTGGAAACACTTCCAACACATATCGTCAGCTCACCTTTAGCTAGTCTCCGTTTATTCCGTAGCCTTTTGTTTCGAGTTACTAACACTTAGAAACCGAACCGGTATCTAATACCCTGGTGCTACTAGGAGTACTAGTAAAGTACACATTAACACAATGTATATCCAATATACTTCTATCGACCTTGCCAGCCTTCTCTTCTACCAAGTATCTAGGGTAATTCTGCTCCAGTGGCTGTTCCCCTTATTACAGAAGCACTTAGTCTCGGGTTTGGGTTCAACCTTGGGTTTCTTCACTAGAGCAGCAGCTGAATTGCCGTTTCATGAAGTATCCCTTCTTGCCCTTGCCCTTCTTGAAACTAGTGGTTTCACCAACCATCAACAATTGATGCTCCTTGCTGATTTCTACTTTTGTGGTGTCAAACATCACGAATATCTCAAGGATCATCATATATGTCCCTGATACATTATAGTTCATCACGAAGCTCTAGCAGCTTGGTGGTAATGACTTCGGAGAAACATCATTATCTCATCTGGAAGATCAACTCCCACTCGATTCAAATGATTGTTGTACTCAGACAATCTGAGCACAAGCTCAACAATTGAGCTTTTCTCCCTTAGTTTGTAGGCTAAGAAAATCGTCGGAGGTCTTATACCTCTTGACGTGGGCACGAGCCTGAAATCCCAATTTCAGCCCTCGAAACATCTCATATGTTTCGCGATGTTTCAAAACGTCTTCGGTGCCTCAACTCTAAGCCGTTTAACTGAACTATCACGTAGTTACCAAAATGTGTATGTCAGATGTTCGCAACATCCACAGACAACGTTCGAGGTTCAGCACACTGAGCGGTGCATTAAGGACATAAGCCTTCTATGAAGCAATG
>NW_024116297.1:0-8520 GCF_003073215.2 Triticum urartu | reverse complement strand
AAGCTTCATAGGGAGTCTTCTCATGTCATTGTCTTCAATATGAATATCTTCATAAACCACCATTGTCTTCAATGTCTTCGTACATTTTTGGGGGTCATCTTTGGTAGTAAAACCGAATCAATGAGGGACTTCTACCTGTGTTTTCCTGCAATTCTCACAAACACATTAGTCCCTCAACCACATTTGTCGTCAATACTCCAAAACCAACTAGGGGTGGCACTAGATGCACTTACAATCTCCCCCTTTTTGCTGATTGATGACAAACTGGTTGAAGTTTTCAACGGGGATAAAGTATGTGAAATTGTAAAGGATAGGGAATTGTCTTCATAAGTGGCAAAGGCTCCCCCTGAAGATGTGCATATAAGTAGTTTGCTTTTGGAATGCAAATGCACATGGCAGGTTGTACTTGTGGAGATCCTCTTCACCTTATGAAGATAATTCATCATGCATGAAATGATATAACTAAGAGAACGACATGCATAATGAAAAATGGACGTCTGCAGTATGATCTATGTGCGGAAGTTATCATCGCACATGCGGAATTTATCATCGCACCAGAGTAAAGCAAATAAGTAGCAGACGATCATCGAGTTTAAGTGTTACAACTCAAAGAACTAAATGTATCAAAAGCGAGAGTTGTAAACACTAGGCAAAATATTATGCAACCGCCCTTAAGAACCTGCTT
Organism: Triticum urartu; assembly: GCF_003073215.2. NCBI lineage: Eukaryota > Viridiplantae > Streptophyta > Magnoliopsida > Poales > Poaceae > Triticum > Triticum urartu. The sequence continues at coordinate 7,835 of NW_024116297.1, read as the reverse complement.
GAAGACTATCAAACTCATATGCTTCTCCCCCTTTTGTCAGTAAGGACCAAAAAGGTTTGAAGACATAGAGCGTCTACTCGTCCTCTTCAGAAGTAGATGATGCAGCAGGGTTGTCGTTGTTGGTTGGCGTTGCAGACGAACTTGGTGCAGTGTCGATGCGTGCAGAAGTAGGGGGTGGTGAAGTGGCATCATCTTCATCATTGATCACTCTGGCATTCACCGTTGTCGCGGAGGAAGAATAGTCAGAGTCTTCAAGTGATGGAGTTCCTCGTAGGACTGAATTCTGTGGAGGAGTGGAGTCAAACTTGAAGCGTTCAGTGAAGCCATCGTCTTGAAGATCTGCTTCAGCACTGAGCAGGGTCAACCTCTTCCAGGATCGCCGACAGGTCTCATGAGTGACAAAAGCATTCTTGGTGGCAAGATTTTGAATGCGATTGATGTCCACCAAGAGGCTTTGCATCTGTCGCTTGAGCCAGGAGTGATGTTTATCTTGTTTCTGATGCAGTGCCACAATAAGTTCTCGGTTATTTAAGACGCGAGAGCGCTTCCGAGGCCGTTGTGCAATAGTGCTCTCAGTAGCTTCAGTTTGCGCACGGTGAGGCAGACGAGTGTTCCCAGCCAGAGGATAGACACGAGATACTGCTTGGACGCCTTCAATGGGTTGAGAGAAGCTATGGTGATCTGCATTCTGAAGACAAAGTGGCGTTTTGGCAGGCTCAGGGTATATGGCTTCAACTGACATATCAACCTCTGGTAGAAATATCAGATGATTGCGAGTAGAGGGCTGATAGTTGATAGCAGAGTGCATCTTGATGAGGCGCATGACCCATGGAGCATAAAATTTCAGACCAAAAAGATCTGATCCAGACGCAGCCAATTGCCAGATGAAGAATTCTTGCATATTGAAGCTGATGCCATTGAGGATGTAAAAGACCAATGTCTTCATGGCTCCTTCAAGTTTTGCAGATGATGAATGCCCTTTGATAGGCCATAGAGTTCGCCTGATGATGTGATATATTGTACGAGGCAGATACTCAAGGTCATCAACAAAGAATTCCTGAGGGTATTCAGCATCATGTGGCAGTGGCTTCATCATGCTCAACATCTGACTCATGTTGGGTTCTGGATTATGAAAGATGCTCTCCAGTGCATCGCGGTGGAGTTGACAACCAGGTTCAAACAGCTCTCCGGGAGTGGGTAGGCCTGTGAGCTCAATGACGTCAAGAGCTTTGGCTTCATGATGAACATTTCCTGTCATCCACTCGAGAACCCATGTCTTCGTATCTTTGTAGTAGCCGCGGATGTGGAGGGTAGCATAGAATTGAAGCACAAGTTCTTCATTCCAGTGTTCTTTGTCTGTTACGAAGCCGAGCAGACCTGCATCACGAAAGCAATCAAGTGCTTCTTCTAAGCACGGCATTCCAGCAATGGCTTCAGTGTCGATGCACATATGAGGGAAAATGCGCCCTTGACCATACAGAACGCGGGAGTAATAGCTTCGTTGCTGATAGCTCCAGAAACGGTCAGATGATATCCTTGGCCTTGTGTAGGGGTACTTTGCTCTGTCAAAGAAAGTGTTGTGGGCTTTGAAGCCATTTGCATTGAAAGACCCTGTAGAGGTGGCAGTGCCTGGAAACCTTGGCAGTCGTGGCTTCGGTTTCTGGACCAGAGGCCTATGCCCAACATGATATTCAAACGGAGGACCAGAGGCATGAGGCGGAGGGACCAGAACAGGCCATCTTACTGTGGTTAGCTGACCATAGTTGTATGCTTGCTCAATTGTGTAGGGCCTTGGTGGCGAAACTGGAGCAGTGGCAACAACTGAGGCTTCAGGCACATTTCCTTCATTGGCTTCAGGAGCTGTTGGTGCAGGCTCCACATTTGCTTCAGCCATGACCACGTCATTGGCTTCATTGGTGTTGGAGGTGGCAGCCTCAATGTTTTCAACCTCCACTTGAGGAGCTGGAGGGTCGGGCACTGGCACGTTGATATCAGGAATAACTTCTTCAATAACAGGGGGAGTAGGGACACGTTCTTCTTCTTATTGGGTGTCTTCGGCTGATGCAGCCGGATTGTCTTCAGCAGCTTTGGCTTCAGAATCGGAGACATTCACAATTGGAGCGGCTTCTGAAAACACTTGACGTGCAACAGGTTGGTGATGCACTTCTCCTTCTGGACGCTCGGGAGAGGTACTTGAGGCCTTTGACCTTTGCGAAGCCTGCGAAATGCTGGCGACGCCTTTGGAGATGGGGTTGGCTGGGCCTCAAAGTCTTCCTATTCTTCTTTTTGTTGTTGGGGAGTACTAGGGGAGTCTTCTGGTTGCTGTGGGTGATCAGCCCATGATGCATCCTGCGCAATTGGCATCAGAGGACGACCAATGCTGATGAGTTCGCTGTTCGTGAGAACAGGCGATGATACCGGGTTTTGTTCGATCTGAGGAAGAACTTCATCATCTTCAACATTGTCATGATGACCAATGTCTTCAGCAGCGGTGGGATCAACTGCTGGAATGTCTTCAGCTTCATGAGCCTCTTTGGAAGCAGGCTCATGAACTATCATCCGTCGTTATTGGACAGCAGAGACAGGGCGAACCATTGAAATGGGTTCAACAACCAAGGGCTCTGTGGGAGCAGCCCGATTCTTCTTGGTCTTGAGCTTCTTCTTGGAGGGAGCAGCATCAGAGGCTTCAGGATGTTTCCTCTTTCTGGCTTCAGCCTCAGTAGCCCTCGTCTTCTTCTGTTCAGAAGCGGTTGACCTGACTTTTGGCTTTGAGCCAGTCATGCTGCTTGGGAAGACTATGCGGGGTTCTTCCTACCTTGACGGTGTAGCTTGATCAGTTGGTGGCTTCTTCTTCTTTGCAGCCATTCTGGGGTCAATGCCAGGACGGCCAAGAGCCTTGCGCTTCTCAGCCTCATTGTAGGCTAGCACACACTTGTCAGCCAGACTCTTCATACGCTCACGAGAGCCTCTAGCTTCTTCACGCTTCTTGAGGAAGGCTTCTTTGAGCTCGTGCAGCATGATCTTGAAGTTTTTGACATCTTGCACGCTGAGCGCAGCCATATGCTTCTTGAACTGAGCCTTCTCATAGTCAATATTATGCTTCAGTTCAACAATGCACTGAGCAAGAGCTAGCTCAGAAGCAATGGCTCCATTGAAGGATACGCTGAGGCCAATAGTAAGTTGCAGATCTTCAAAACTGATGTTTGGGGTGTCAAACCACTCATCAATGAAGTGATGGATGATTGCCACATCAAAGAGAGGCAAATTGTTGAAAATTTCTGCTTCTTCTTTGCTCTTGATAAGTTGCTCAAGGGCATCATCTGCAAGATCTTCATCAATGGACAGATCAATGTGCTCTTCACGCAAAATGGCAGCAGGAGTCAGTGTCAGATCAGTATTCTTGACAATTTTCTTTTTCTTCTCCGTCTTCTTGGAGATACGGGAGTGATCTTCAGACTGCACACTGACTTCAGGAGGTGCAGTAGCCAGTGGCTTCACACGTGAAGCTTTTGGAGGAGCAGCTGACTTTGAAGCCTTAGCCTTCTTTTGCTTCTGCGGCTTTGGAGCAGGAGCAGGAGCAGGGACTTCATCAGAGTCAGCATCGTCATCAGAGTGATCCACTTTGGCACCTTGGACCAAGATGTAAGTGATGAGGCCATCAAGGTTTGAAAAGGGACCGATGACATTGGGTTCAGCATCACGTGAGCCGTCAGCACGGGGAGCAGAGGGACCAGGGTTGAAGTCTAATCCCAATGACTTCTTGTTTTCCTTGGCCGAAGCCTTTGCGTGCTGGAAGTTGCGCTTGAAGAGATTATCGTCACGACACCAGAGCAATGACGTTGGGTCGGCATTCTCAGGATGTGGTCCACGGACCATACAAGGATAGAAACCCTGTGCAATAGCTTCAGCCATGTTCTTGGGTGGAAGGCCTCGAAAGATAATATCACCCCAAGGGCTTCTGATAGCATTCTTCTCGGCGTATTCCTGGGTCACGAAATTGTACTTGAACCATTGTTCAGCCCAATATTGACGAATCCATTGGATTCGCGTCTTGCGCTGATTGTAATTCTCTTCAGGATCTGTCTTGTAAAGCTCTGCGAGGTCATCAGGAAAATCTTTTGAGGTTCCCCCACGACGCTGTCTGCCGCCCTTCCTGACTGATTTATCTGCAGCCATGAATTTCAAACTGAATGGCTTCAATACGTTCAGAGGCTTCAAGGGCTTGCGTTTGCTAGACAGACAGGAACTGGCTTCGGGGGAGTTAATTTGATGCTGTAAGAATTCTGCAAATGAATGCAGACTATGAGAACCAAGGGATTCTCCCACGGACATGTACCTGTGACAGCATTAGAGATGCGAGGGAAGGGGAAGAGGTCATATGCATTCTCAGAAGATTTTGAAGATAAATCAGTTTGAAGACATTGACCTCATGATGCGAAGACATTCACTTATACGCTGAGAGTTGGTTCCAGATTTGTACGAGTCCGTGAATAAGTACAAGTGAGGAATCTAACTAGTTGTGAAGCTTAAGTGAATATACTAGGTAGTATGAGATGCAGACAGAATAGATCTAACATTGTATAGGCAGAAACAAATTTTGGTAAGAAGGATGAATCTTTAAGGATCAAAAAGATGGTAAAAATAGAGTTATATTTACCACTTGAAGAACTGCTAGACGGGAAGAAAAGGAGGCCGAGCAGTTCAATCCATCGTTCCCTAACTTGGCGACGGAGGACACTTACGGCGGCGGCGGAGAGGACGATGTTCGCGGCCGGCGTGAGGACGGCGTCGGAGAAGTTGCGGCAGCTAAGCGCTTCGTCGCCGGCGTCGTCGAGAGCTAGCGCCGGCGCTAGGGTTTTGACGAGGTGGAGAGGCGGAAGAAGGTTTTCTTTACCGCAGGGGACATGTATTTATAAGGAGGTATGCGGCACAATGCAATTACGCAGGTGCCCCTGGCGGTTCACATCTGAGGGGCACGTGGCAAGCATGCAACATACACTGAGTTGTCCCATGTTCCCACGCCCGCCAGGTTTGTCGGATGGACGTTCCGGCTTCTCCGGATTTCAACAGTAAGGATGAATCATTTAAAAGAGACTTAAAGTTTGTCTCTGTGTCTTCTGCTGACAAGGACGCAGAGAAGACATTCGACAGTTTCAATAGAATGCATATGATTTGGATAGATAGAGTTTGAGATAGAAAGTATAGAGAGATTAGGGTCCGATCACATTCACTTAGTTCAAAAGATTCAACTTGGAAGACATAGCTATAAGTGAATGCTGTAGAGGACAGAACAATATGTATATATATATATATATATATCAGAAAGCAACCAAATCAACATAGTGAAGAAAATCATGAAGATAGTTGAAGTTGAAGACAAATCAAATGCGAAGATATTGCAGAAATAACGCCATGAGTGAAACACTTCGAACAGAGAAATTTGGTGGTGGCGTTACCCACCGTATAGGAAGTATTAGACCCAGACACGGCGGAAAATTATCGTGGCACTCCGAAATCAAATTCCATGTTAATGTATTCACACTTAGAATGTAAGTCTTCATTGATTGAAGATATACTTTACTTCGTGTGTTGCACATCTAAGTCATCAACATGCATAAGTGTTAGGATGTGTGCTTGATCACAGGACATTTGAGGATTCCAAGATATTTAGCTCACACCATAACTTGCAAAACCTCTTCTCATCCAAGGGCTTGGTGAAGATATCTGCCAATTGCTCTTCAGTGTTGACGTGTATGATATCAATATCTTCCTTCACAACATGATCTCTGAGAAAGTGATGACGAATTTCAATGTGCTTTGTCTTCGAGTGCTGAACTAGGTTGTTGGCAATCTTGATGGCGCTTTCATTGTCGCAGTAAAGTGGCACTTGCTTCAGATGAATGCCATAATCCTTGAGTGTTTGCTTCATCCACAGAAGCTGAGCGCAGCAAGATCCAGCAGCAATGTATTCAGATTCAGCAGCGGAGAGAGATACACAGTTCTGCTTCTTTGAAGACCAACATACAAGTGATCGTCCCAGAAAGTGACATGTGCCTGATGTAGACTTGCGATCAACTTTGTCACCAGCATAATCAGCATCCGAAAATCCAACCAAATCAAACTCTGAGCCCTTTGGATACCATAATCCTAGAGTAGGTGTCGTGTAACCTTTGCAATCTTGCATTCCAAACTTCTTCAGACAATCTTGGAGGTATTTTTCTTGAGATATAAAGATGCCATTCCTTTGCTGACGAATTTGAAGACCAAGGAAGAACTTGAGCTCTCCCATCATGGACATCTGATATTGTTCTTGCATCACGTATCCAAATTCATCACTATACTTCTGGTTGGTGCAGCCGAAGATAATGTCATCCACATATATTTGGCATACAAACAGTTCACCATCATATGTCTTCGTGAAGAGTGTGGGACCAGGTTTGAAGCCTTTGTTCTTCAGGAAGTCTTTGATCGTATCATACCAGGCTCGAGGAGCTTGTTTAAGACCATACAGTGCTTTTTTTAGCTTGTACACCATATCAGGATGTTTTGGATCTTCAAAGCCAGGTGGTTGAGCGACATATACTTCTTCTTCAATCTTGTCGTTGAGAAATGCACTCTTCACATCCATTTGATATAGCAAGATGTTGTGGTGGTTAGCATAGGCTAGTAGTATGCGAATAGCTTCAAGCCTAGCTACAGGGGCAAATGTTTCATCGAAGTCAATTCCTTCAACTTGAGTATATCCTTGAGCCACAAGACGTGCTTTGTTTCTGACGAATTGACCATGCTCATCTTGCTTGTTTCGATATATCCATTTGGTGCCAATAATGTTATGCTTGCGAGGGTCAGGACGCTTGACAAGTTCCCAAACATTGTTCAGCTTGAACTGTTGAAGTTCTTCTTGCATAGCTTGTATCCATTCTGGTTCCATAAAGGCTTCGGCAACTTTCTTGGGTTCTGATATTGACACAAAAGAAAAGTGCCCACAGAAATTTGCTAGCTGTGTTGCTCTTGAGCGAGTAAGCGGACCAGGTGCATTGATGCTATCGATTATCTTCTCAATATGTACTTCATTTGCAACACGAGGATGAACTGGACGAAGACTTTTCTCATGCTGATCATTGTCATCATTTGGAGGATTGTCTTCAGGCTAAGCATTGTCTTCAGGTTGGTTAGGTGCAGAAATGATAAGTTCTTCTTCAGGCTGTGCTTTAGAAGGCATGATTTCACCAGTTCCCATTAGCTTGATAGATTCGCTAGGCGGAGCTTCGTCTAGTGTACTTGGTAGCAGCTCTCTTTGTGAACCATTGGTTTCATCAAATCGCACGTCCACAGTTTCGACGATTTTGTAAAGATAGAGGTTGAAGACTCTGTAGGAGTGCGAGTCCTTTCCGTAACCGAGCATGAAGCCTTCGTGAGCTTGGGGTTCAAATTTTGACTTGTGATGGGGATCCTTGATCCAGCACTTAGCCCCAAATACTCTGAAGTAGCTGACATTTAGCTTCTTGCCAGTAAGGAGCTCATAGGATGTTTTGTTCAGAAGCTTATGGATGTAAACACGGTTGATGACGTGACATGCTGTATCAATAGCTGCAGGCCAGAACTTTCTTGGTGTCTTGTACTCATTGAGCATTGTTCGAGCCATCTCAATGAGGGTTCTGTTCTTGCGCTCCACGATGCCATTTTGCTGAGGTGTTTATGGAGCAGAGAACTCATGAGTGATTCCCATGGTATCCAGATAAAGATCAAGTCCGGTGTTCTTGAATTCAGTGCCGTTGTCACTTCTGATATGCTTGATCTTGACGCCATAATTGTTCATTGCTCGATTGGCGAAA
>NW_024116296.1:0-7439 GCF_003073215.2 Triticum urartu | reverse complement strand
CCACGAGGCAGGGGGCGCGCCCCCCACCCTCGTGGGCAGCCCGGGACTCTCCTGGTCCAACTTTGATACTCCGCGGGCTTCTTCTGGTCCAAAAATAAGTTACGTGAAGTTTCAGGTCAATTGGACTCCGTTTGATTTTCCTTTTCTGCGATACTCTAAAACAAGGAAAAAAACAGAAACTGGCACTGGGCTCTAGGTTAATAGGTTAGTCCCAAAAATCATATAAAATAGCATATAAATGCATATAAAACATCCAAGGTTGATAATATAATAGCATGGAACAATCAAAATTGTAGATACGTTGGAGACGTATCAATTATAAAGATGCTCTACAGGTATCTCCGAAGGTGTTTTATTGGGTTGGCGTGAATCGAGATTAGGATTTGTCACTCCGAGTATCGGAGAGGTATCTCTGGGCCATCTCGGTAATGCACATCATAAGAAGCCTTGCAAGCAAAGTGACTAATGAGTTAGTTACAAGATGATGTATTACGGAATGATTAAAGAGACTTGATGGTAACGAGATTGAACTAGGTATGAAGATACCGACGATCGAATCTCGGGTAAGTAACATACCGATGGACAAAGGGAATTATGTATGTTGTCATAAGGTTCGACCAATAAAGATCTCCGTAGAATATGTAGGAGCCAATATGGGCATCCAGGTTCTGCTAATGGTTATTGACCGGAGAGGTGTCTCGGTTATGTCTACATAGTTCTCAAACCCGTAGGGTCCGCACGCTTAATGTTCGTTGGCGATATAGTACTATATGAGTTATGTATGTTGGTGACCGAATGTTGTTCGGAGTCCCGGATGAAATCATGGACATGACGAGGAGCTCCGAAATGGTCCGGAGGTAAAGATTGATATATAGGATGATATGGTTCGGCCAAGGGGTGACGCCCACGGGGCTTTAGGTCGGTGCAAAAGGAGTTTTGCGGAGGCCAGGGGGAAAACGCCGGAGACCCTGGCGTCTGGCCCTGGGCCAGACGCCGAGGCCCATGGCGTGTGGGCCAGACGCCAAGGACTGTGGCGTCTGGTCCTGGAAGTCCGAGAAAGACTCTTCCTTGCGGGCAAAACCTACTTTGAGAAGGCCTTTACTCCAAGTTTCGACCCCAGGGCTCAACATATAAATAGAGGGGCAGGGCTAGCAAATGGAACACATCAAGAAACACCAAGCCGTGTGTCGGCAACCCCGTCCCTCTAGTTTATCCTCCGTCATAGTTTTCGTTGTGCTTGGTGAAGCCCTGCGGAGATTATTCTTCACCAACACCGTCACCACGCCGTCGTGCTGCCGGAATTCATCTACTACTTCGCCCCTCTTGCTGGATCAAGAAGGCGAGGACATCATCGAGCTGAACGCGTGTTGAACGCGGAGGTGCCGTACTTTCGGTAATTGATTGAGACGGATCGTGAAGGTGTACGACTACATCAACCGCGTTGATAAACGCTTCCGCTTTGTGATCTTCAAGGGTATGAAGATGCTCTCCCCCTCTCGTTGATATGCATCTCCTAGATAGATCTTGGGTGAGTGTAGAATTTTTTTTGAAATTGCATGCTACGTTTCCCAACAAAACGACGGGGTTCAATCATATTGCTTCATTTTATTTTGTCTACATTATGTCATGATACTTCATGCATTACTCTGTTTGTCATGAAGTTAATACCTAGAGAGGCAAGCATAGAAGCGCTCAGGAAGTGGAGTAATAGTAGTAGATGCAGGCAGTATTCAGTCTACTTGTCGCGGACGTAATGCCTATGTATTGATCATGCCATGAATTAATGTCATAACTATGCGCTTTTCTATCAATTGCCCAACAGTAATTTGTCTACCGCAATATGTTATGTTCTTGAGAGAGATGCCTCAAGTGAAAACTATGGCCACAAGGTCTAGTTTCATCATATTACTAAAACCCTAAATACCTTGTTGCAATTTATTTACTTTTATTTTACTTTGCAATTTATCTATCTCCTACTATCAGATTTAATCCTTACAATTAACGAGTACAAGGGGATTGACAGCCCTCTTGCCCGCGTTGGGTGCAAGTATTTACTCTTGTGTGTAGGTATTGTTGATGGTTGTTTGGGTGGATCTCCTATTGGTTCGATAACCTTAGTTCTTTAGTGAGGGAAATACTATCAGCTACTATATTGCTCCACCCTTCCTCTTCGGAGAAAATCTCAACGCAGCTCACAAGTAGCATGGGGCCTGCTGGTCAATGACTCGGAGGGGGACAAAGAGGGCATGGGGGTGTGCTGGGCCGTCCATGCGCGATCGCCTAGCTAGCTGGGCCGTTGTTAGCATTGTTGGTTGGCCCCCTTTTTTCTTTGTTTTTTTCTTTTTCTGTTTTATTCTAAATTCTAATTGATTTAGAATTTGAATTTTCTTTCAAAAACCAACTTGCTCTAAATTCCAAATGGAATAATCCTGACATGGTGAACATTTTATTTGCCCCTTTTGGGCAAATAGCTTCTCCCACCCTATATTTCCTTTTTCTGTTATCAATTCCCTTTGAGATTCAATTTGGTTTAAATCAAATATGCTCTAAATCCAATTTGGAATATTAACAGAAAGTTAAATTTTTATTTGGACTTATGGTAATCATTTCCTGCCAAAATAAATGGAAGGCCCTTTTAAACAATTTCTCTTTTGATTTTTGAATTATTCCACCATCAATCCATTTCAATCATTTTGTGAAAATTTATCAGGGGTCTGAATATCATTTGAGGCTTATTAGGAATACCTTTATCCCAAATAAATAATTCAACTTGTCACCCTATTTTGGGATCCAAAATTATTCCTTATAAATTTTTAGGGTTCATTCTGTTTTTCCTAAATTTCAACTAGGGTTCTAAATGTGGGCTGTGGCCATAGGGTCTTTGACCCTCTGGGTCATCAAACAAGGCAAACATAGTTAATCAACAAGCACATCCTATGCAAGGTTAGATAACTAGAGAGCAAGCAAATGTTATTCTAGAAAATAATTAATTTCCCGTGAAATTTTAAACATGCCAGATTTGGGAAAACCTGGGATGTGATAGTGGCTTCCTTTTGCCATCTTTTTTTTGTTCCTTGGCAGACAAGTTGATTGTTTTCTTGTCTGTTGAGTTCACGGCTTGGAAATCAAGTTGATTTGAGATCATGGTGACGACACGACGCCGCATGGGTTGCACCTTCGAGCGGAAGAGCAGGTCTCCGGAACCTCTCGCCCTTGTGATCCTGCACTAGGAGAGGACGAATTAGATTTTTGGGAAGCACTTCGTGCAACTGCTCTCACCACGGGTCGTCTTCCATCTAAGTCAGACACATGTACAGGCATCTCCGGCGTCCTCTGCTTCACTCGGTCTTCATCAAGTTCGTCGTCAACAACATCGCTCCTGCGGCGACTCGGCTACAAACAGATAGTACGCGTATGGTGATTTGTTCTTGTCTCTAATTATGGTTGTTGTTACATATGCGATGTTGTTGTACATGTTTTCCTGTTCATCTAGTATGCTAAACCGTTGCATGCTCATAATAGTTTTAATCATGATTTATATTCTGCAATTAATCACGAAATTGCGTAAGTCTACAACAAGGCTCGCCAAATGCCAAGCTTTACCTTCCTCTGGGAATCTTGCTCAGCACCACACTCATCTAAGGGGTAGAATTGTCGAAGACGATAGCAATCCGGTGTTTCCAAATCTCCCAGAGCACCGAGCACATAATCGAAAGGAGTTCCTTCCTATGGCGAACCACTGGCCTATGAGAAGTGCACCAAGGCAACAGCTGACCATTCGGACCCGGTGTCCACTCAGCATTACTCCAAGCAGCCAGCACCGTGTGCCAAGCCGATCTGGAGAAGACACAGGCTACTAAGAGGTGGTCAATTGTTTCCTGCAGCTGATCTCAAAGAGGGCATGCCTCCTTACGTGACAGCCCACGCCCAGCGGCAATCGCAATGACAATGTTAGATAGATGGAACACCATTTCCTCGATCTTGAGAGGCTTAAGAGTTCTTTTCTGGAACTACCAAAACAAATACGTGTACTTTGCTCAACTGGACACCGTTGACATGACACCCTACAAAAGAGTTTAAAACTGTCAAGCATACTCCAGAGCTGATTCGAGACGAGAGGATGGTGGACACTTACGCCCCGCGTGTGCAGCTCGAGTCCAAGTAGGATGCCGCGTCACTGTCCCGGAAGCAACCTAGAACCCAATCAAGATGAGGTGCGCGTTCGTCCCGTCGCTTGTCACCCACCAGAAACACTGTGCGAGATCATAGTTTTACTCAAAGCGTTTTCCTTGATGTCGAAGACAGGGTAAAGATGCCCAGGCCAGGCATGTTCAGACAGGAACAAGAGCGTCCAAATTGCAAAAGACATGCATGGCTACAATTAAGCCACACACCATCACAGGCTGCAATGGTGGAATTACAGAGAGAATGGCATTGTCCGGAAGATCCTGGTCGATCTTAACGCCCCCGTGTGGAAGATAAATGTACAAGGTAATAAAAGGTAATACGTTTTTTTACATTTTATTCGAAAGTCCGGTTGAAGCACGTGTGTGTTGGAAGTTGTGGTTATATTGCATCAAATCCAATTTTGACATGATATATTATTTTACTCAACCTAGGGTGGTGAAGTTGAAGTGAAGTGTGTCTACATAGTTTGTCTGACGTTCCAACTGCATAAACTGGGGTGCAAGTAACCCAGTTAGTGCGGTTAGCCGACGTGCAACCAATGCGGTTGATGCTCGACAGGATGTGCAGGTCATTCAGACACCAATCTTAACTGTCTTTGCAATGGAACTTAAACCTCGGTTGCGGCCGTCGTAAAAGGGATGCAACTTATCTCGTTTTAGGTCCCTATATATGCAGCCACGCCGCTGTGCAATCTTTTAGTTGGACCCCATGAAGAACACAACCCTGTAAGTTGAAGTGTTCCAATCCCAGTTTCGTCAGTCACTCCATGCACAGTGATGAAACTCTCGAATGAATCAACCGCCGAGCGAACCAATCATCTCCACATTGTCCTCAACAAGGTCGCTGCTGAACTGACGAGACGACAAGGAGGTCGCAACAAATGCTAGCTGTCAAGGCCGCGTCGGCCTTCCAGAGGAACCGAGCATCAGACCATGACCATAGCTAGGCACGGCAGATTCCAGTCGCAAATTTCGCATCATGAGTCCTGAGGCGTACTCCGATTCAACCAACTGTTCAAAAGCGAGCTCCTGATGTTGGAGAATATCCGTGTGAGTGAGCAGTGCTCCTGTCAAAAAAGGAACAATCCCTTTGCCTGCACTCTAAAACCCCAGCGCGACCCAACTCTTCGTACTGCATCACCAGCAAAAAGCACTGGCAACTCTCATGTCTCGTGTCATCTTCCTCCCGAGCAAGCTTCGCTGATCACGCTTTCGGAAAAAGCTTGGCTGATCTTCAACACCTAACACTTCTCATATTTCCCGTCACCTTGGAAGGAAAAAAAAGGCAAAACATCGTATCTTCACCTAATAAATTGCACCCCCACCTAGCTAGTGGCATCCTCCATATATAACCTGTTCTCTCATATTATGGTACGAGCGCGCGCACCGCTCCTCCCATTTGCGAAACGTCTGCAGTGCAGATCGATCAGAGGGTTGGGACGGCAATGGGGGCACACCGCCTCGCACTGCTCGTGTTCCTTGCCACCTTGCCACAGCTGCTGCTCGCCGGCACGACCAGATACTACACCTTCAATGTGCGTACTGTGTTCATGCATTTTTTTTCTTCCTCCTTGTTTTATTTGCTTATGGAGTTATGCTGCATCTCAGCATCGATGTCAAGCAAGCGCACAGACTAGATTGCACCTCTCAAATGCATGCATGCCATGCATGAGTTGTCCAGTTGAGACCATGCTGCGTGTATATTTGTTCTGGCAGATACTCCCTCCGTCCGTGAATAAGTGTACATCTAGTTTTTCTCCTAAGTCAAAGTTTTAAAACTTTGATCAACTTTATAGGAAAAAGTAGCAGCATTTATGGCACTAAAATAGTATCACTAGCTTTGTTTTGAAATGTAATTTCGTAATATACCAATTTGATATCATATATACCACTACTATTTTCTATAAAGTTGGTCAAAATTTTAAAACTTTGACTTAGAACAAAACGTAGAAATACACTTATTCGTAGACGGAGGAACTATGGCCTAATGTATCGTTTAATTTGCAGGTGACAATGCAGAAGGTGACACGGCTATGCACCACCCGCGCCATCCCGACGGTGAACGGCAAGTTCCCTGGCCCCAAAATCGTCACAAGGGAAGGCGACCGCGTCGTCGTCAAGGTGGTTAACAATGTGAAGCACAACGTTACCATCCACTGGTAAATCTTTGGCGCCTTGCTCAGCTGCTCTTACTTAATTCCATCCGCGATAACCGTACTGCTAGCTACATTTCTATAAACAAAATCATCCTCATCACAGCCACTTTTCTGAAGACGACTCGGTTCTATCTTTCTGCAAAAAATTACTTCACCTCTAGTGTATTCTTTTACTCCCTCTGGTTTTTTTTACTCTGCATATTAGATTTGTGTCGAGTCAAACTTTGCAAAATTTGACCAAATTTATGTTAAAAAATACCAACATCTACAATACCAAACATATACACTATGAAACTACATTTCATAATGAATCTAACAATATTGGTTTGGCATTATGAATATTGATACTTTTTTCTATAAGTTTGATCAAAATAGAGATAGTTTAACTTTGGACAAAACTTATATGCGAACTAAAAAAACCGGAGAAAGTACTATGGGTAACTGGCGTTGATGTGAGCGCAGGCACGGGGTGAGGCAGCTGCGGACGGGGTGGTCGGACGGGCCGGCGTACATCACGCAGTGCCCGATCCAGACGGGGCAGAGCTACGTGTACAACTTCACCATCACCGCGCAGAGGGGCACACTGTTTTGGCACGCCCACGTCTCCTGGATGCGCGCCACGCTCTACGGCCCCATCATCATCCTCCCCAAGTCCGGCGTGCCGTTCCCCTTCCCAAAACCCTACAAGGACGTCCCCGTCGTCTTCGGCGAGTGGTTTAACGCGGATCCCGAGGCCATCATAGCTCAGGCGCTGCAGACTGGTGGAGGCCCAAACGTCTCCGAGGCCTACACCATCAACGGGCTTCCAGGCCCACTCTACAACTGCTCAACCAAAGGTAACACAGAAACAGGCCGAATTCCGCCCATCAATATCCAAAAAGGGCGATTTTTTTAGCTCATGGATTGAACATTTGCAGACACGTTCAAGCTGAAGGTGCAGCCAGGCAAGTTGTATCTGCTCCGGCTGATCAACGCTGCGCTCAACGACGAGCTTTTCTTCTCCATCGCCAACCACACGCTCACCGTCGTCGACGTGGACGCCGCCTACGTGAAGCCGTTCGACACTGACGTGGCACTCGTTACGCGGGGGGCAGAC
>NW_024116295.1:0-14416 GCF_003073215.2 Triticum urartu | reverse complement strand
TGCACCGCCGAGCCGCGCGCCACCGGCATCGTCTGGTCCGTCTCCCGCGACGTCACCAGGTACGCGGCCCTTCTCAATGAGCCCGGCGAGGTCGCGGTGTACCTTGGCAACCTCCTCGACAAGACCTACACGGGCGTCTACCACGTCAACCTCACGCTCCACCTCTACTTCCACCCTGCGCCGCCGCCGCTCACGCAGCACGCCGATCTGATCGTGCCCATCTCGAGAAGCTTGCCTCTGAACGACGGGCAGTGGTTCGCCGTCCAGAACGCCACCGACGTGCAGTCCAAGAGCCTCTCCATTCCGTCGAACACCTACCGGGCGGTCCTTGAGGTATCCGTTTCCTTCCACTCCAGCGATGAGTTCTGGTACACGAACCCTCCCAATGAGTACATTCAGGCCAACAATTTGTCCAGCGTTTCTGGCAATGGTGCGTTTCGGGAGGTTATTGTTAAAGTAGATGACCATATCGTCGGTGCTGTTTGGCCGTTCACTGTCATCTACACCGGCGGCGTCAACCCACTTCTCTGGCGGCCAATCACCGGCATTGGCTCATTCAATCTGCCTACCTATGACATTGATATCACGCCATTCTTGGGCAAGCTCCTGGACGGCAAGGAGCATAATTTTGGGTTTGCTGTCACCAATGCATTGGATGTGTGGTACATCGATGCCAATTTACATCTGTGGCTGGATCACAAGAGCAAGAAAACAGTCGGGAGCTTGATCAGCTATGATGCTCCGGCACTGGCACTGAATTTGGACTATGGGTTCAGTGGGCTGGATGGTAAGTTCGTCACGGGCGCAAGCCGGCATGTCTCCGCAACCGGGTCGGTGAAATCATCATACGGGGAGGTGACCACAACTTTCTACCAGAGATTTAGCTATGTTAACAGCAATGTATATAGGAGCAATGGCACTGTGCAAGTGGTGAACCAAACGATTGATGCAAAGTCTGGTGTTTTTGTCAAGGATACTTCTGCTGTTCTTCTCTCAGAGGAGGTTCACAAGGTGTTTCCGCTGTATGTCTACACTGGAACATCAGACCAGGTGGGTGATGAGTACTCATTGATTTCGCTTGTCAAATTGGGCATCAACGAGAAGAGTGTTTCGGGTGGGAAGCTAGGGTTCTCGTACCGCTCTTTGCGGAATGCACAGTCAGCACGCGGCACAATGAAGGTGAAGAAGAATTTGGTGGTTAGTGGTTTGGGGCAGACACATCAGGTGTACAAATATATGGGTACTGATGGATGCTACTTCAGGGATGTGAGCAGCAAGAATTACACTATAATTTCTGACAACTCTGGTGATTCTTGCTCAAAGGGATCGCCGTCTAGTGGTGTCAAATTTTCCTCCAATAAAAATCAACCAGCTAGGAAAAGGTTGCTGAAACTTTAACTGGGAAGGTGTGCAACTGAATTATCTATCGTTCAGTTTACTTTGTCTCTCCACTCGAGATTGTTAGGTTAGATTATCGTTCATGTACTAGGTAAGAAATTTGTTTGAAATTATCTCTGCAAGCATCCCACTTTGTAAGTCTTCTAGTACAAGACAACTTTCTCTTCTGGAATGTATATAAATCAATAAAAGTGGCGCTTGGGTTTCAAAATATTCCAACTACTCCCTCTGTTCCTAAATACATACAAGTCTTTTAGAGATTCCAATATAGACTACATACGGGGCAAAAATGAATGAATCTACACTCTGAAATATGACTATACATCCGTATGTAGTTCGCATTGAAATAGATGCAATCAAATATTTCTGAACTTATCAACCGGAGAAGTATAAAGAGACTGGTTTCCTTTTTCCCTGCTCGTACCATGAGCATTCAGCATCCAACTCAAGATTTGCAATAGGGTTGATGGCACAGGAATGAGATTTTTCCTTTTTCGGATGAGCTAAAGACAATATTGCCAACTCGGTCTTTTGGGTTCTCTACTTCTCTGTCTAAATAATGTAGCTTGCTGTTGAAAAAAAATGCGCAATTTAAATGGCCAGTTTTTTGCTTTTGACAGAAAATTGTTCCACAAAAACAGGACAGAATCCGAAAATTTTTATGAAGAAAAATTGAACCCATAAATTTGTATTGTCGAGGTGTCTAAATAATCACTTGCACTCCACAGATATGCACTCGTGCTTAAAATTGATTTGTTTTCTCAGCACTTCTCTAACCACCTAGCATCGTAGTTGGCTATAAGAGAGCATGATTGGTTTGATGCCAAAAATTGCCATGTCAAAATTTGGCAAATGTTAAATATTAGCTAGTGATTGGTTGGTTACCGTTTTCCATTTTGGCCAAGCTCACAAAAGTTGCCAAGATAAGTTTCTAAATTTTGGTAACTTTTGATTTTAATTACCAATTGTTGCCTTGTCAAATGTTGCATTAAATCAACACTACTAGAAAAAGGCCTACTAATGGCACATCAGTTTTGCCTACTAATGACGCACTACTATTATTCTTTACTAATGGCGCCATTAGTATTTTTTACTAATGGCGCCACTAGTATCACGTCACTAGTATTTTTTACTAATGGCGCACCAGTAGTAATATTTTTTTCAATTTTAAAAAAAAATTCAATTTTTTTATTTTTTTTCTTAATCTCGGGTCACTATGGCTTAATTTCGAGTCAATATGCTTAATCTCAGGTCAAATCATACTCTGTGGTCAAACTTCTCGAAAGGTCACCCATAAATTGAACCCATAAATTTGTATTGTCGAGGTGTCTAAATAATCACTTGCACTCCACAGATATGCACTCGTGCTTAAAATTGATTTGTTTTCTCAGCACTTCTCTAACCATCTAGCATCGTAGTTGGCTATAATAGAGCATGATTGGTTTGATGCCAAAAATTGCCATATCAAAATTTGGCAAATGTTAAATATTAGCTAGTGATTGGTTGGTTACCGTTTTCCATTTTGGCCAAGCTCACAAAAGTTGCCAAGATAAGTTTCTGAATCGTGGTAACTTTTGATTTTAATTACCAATTGTTGCCTTGTCAAATGTTGCATTAAATCAACACTACTAGGAAAAGGCCTACTAATGGCGCATCAGTTTTGCTTACTAATGGCGCACTACTATTATTCTTTACTAATGGCGTCACTAGTATTTTTTACTAATGGCGCCACTAGTATCACGCCACTAGTATTTTTTACTAATGGCGCACCACTGGTGCGCCATTAGTATACCAGATACTAATAGCACACCAGTAGTGCGTCATTAGTAATATTTTTTCATTTTTTAAAAAAAATCATTTTTTTATTTTTTCTTAATCTCGGGTCATTATGGCTTAATCTCGAGTCAATATGCTTAATCTCAGGTCAAATCACACTCTGTGGTCAAACTTCTCGAAAGGTCACCCATCCTCACACTACTTCAAGATAAGTTTTCCATTTTGGCCAAGCTCACAAAAGTTGCCAAGATAAGTTTCGGAATCTTGGTAACTTTTGATTTTAATTACCAATTGTTGCCTTGTCAAATGTTGCATTAAATCAACACTACTAGAAAAAGGCCTACTAATGGCGCATCAGTTTTGCCTACTAATGGCGCACTACTATTATTCTTTACTAATGGCGCCACTAGTATTTTTTACTAATGGCGCCACTAGTATCACGCCACTAGTATTTTTTACTAATGGCGCACCACTGGTGCGCCATTAGTATACCAGATACTAATGGTAACACCAGTAGTGCGCCATTACTAATATTTTTTTCATTTTTAAAAAAAAATCATTTTTTTATTTTTTTTAATCTCGGGTCACTATGGCTTAATCTCGAGTCAATATGCTTAATCTGAGGTCAAATCACACTCTGTGGTCAAACTTCCCGAAAAGTCACCCATCCTCACACTACTTCAAGATAAGTTTTCCATTTTGGCCAAGCTCACAAAAGTTGCCAAGATAAGTTTCTGAATCTTTGTAACTTTTGATTTTAATTACCAATTGTTGCCTTGTCAAATGTTGCATTAAATCAACACTACTAGGAAAAGGCCTACTAATGGCACATCAGTTTTGCCTACTAATGGCGCACTACTATTATTCTTTACTAATGGCGTTACTAGTATTTTTTACTAATGGCGCCACTAGTATTTTTTACTAATGGCGCACCACTGGTGCGCCATTAGTATACCAGATACTAATGGCGCACCACTGGTGCGCCATTAGTATACCAGATACTAATGGCACACCAGTAGTGCGCCATTAGTAAATTTTTTTTTCATTTTTTTTATTTTTTTCTTAATCTCGGGTCACTATGGCTTAATCTCGAGTCAATATGCTTAATCTCAGGTCAAATCACACTCTGTGGTCAAACTTCCCAAAAGGTCACCCATCCTCACACTACTTCAGCCCAACCACGCTTAACTTCATAGTTCTATCCAACCCCAACACCACCTCACTTCACAGGCACTTATTGATATATCTATCATATCAATCCTATTAAACCTTGCTGATGTTTAGGACTTTGTTCATGTTCATGAGTATGATGAAATTTTGAAAAAAATATTTCAAACTTCCCGGTCATATTACGTATCATATTTTGAAAAATAATTCAATTTTTTTTAACCAAGTTTTTTTCTGTTACTAGTGGCGCACCTAGCATACGGTGCGCCACTAGTAAGTTTGAAATTTTTTGAATTTTTTTTGCCTCCGGATCTTAAAAGCCCTGTAACTTTTTTTCTGTTAGGATTTTGGGGATTTTGAAAATGTTTAACGGGGTCCCCCGGTTAAATTCGGATGTAACTTTTCGAGTAGATGATTTTTCATATAAAAAACTTTTTAATCCGAGTTCGTATGCAAAAGTTATGCCCATTTTACAAATTTCAGAGAGATTTTGCAAATAAAGTCGAAATTCATATTTGTAAATTTTCCCAACAACTAGACACATATCACATAGGAAACTTACTTACTTTTTTTTTACATTTCCATCATTTTCTTTTATTTTTTTAAAAACTGAAAAGGCGGTCCACGGGGAGGGGGGGTGCATTCGGTACGTTTTGGGCCAAGTTAGTAATGGCGCACCGTGGGTGTGGTGCGCCATTACTAGTTTTGAAAAAAAAAATTCTGAATTTTTTTTTAAAAAACTTAGTAATGATGCACCAGTTGACAGTGCGCCATTACTAGTTAAAAAACTAATAATGGCGCACTGTCCACTGGTGTGCCACTACTAGTTTTGAAAAAATAAATAAAGAAATTTGAAAAAAAATTGAAAATAATTTACTAGTGGCGCACCGTGGATGTGGTGCGCCATTAGTATTTGGACACTAATGGCGCACCAACACATGGTGCGCCATTAGTATATACTAATGACGTACCACATGTCTGGTGTGCCATTAGTGTCATTTCCATCTATAGCCCTTTTCCTAGTAGTGTAATTAGCCTCATACTCCTCCGTTCCAAAATACATGAAGTATCCGGTTTGCCCTAAGTTAAACTTTTTTAAGTTTGACTAAGTCTATAGAAAAACATGCCAATGCCTACACCATCAAATTATTATGACTGTATTCTTCATATAATATACTCCCTCCGTTCTAAAATAAGTGTCTCAACTTTGTACTTGAGACACTTATTTTGAGACGGAGGGAGTGCTTTCATGCTATGTATAATCTGGTTGTAGATATTAGCATATTTTTCTGTATACTCGGTCAAACTTAAAGGATTTTGAGTTAGGACAAGCTAAAAACTTCATGAAACGAAGGGAGTACTCCAGTATGCATGTTCCATCGTAATGGCAACTCCTCAGACAAAATGGGCAACAAAGACCCCTAGAAAAAAAATATGTATTCATTTTCGAGAGCAACCTCAGTCTGGTATGATGTTGAGATTATGAATTGGAAAGGAATGGATTATGGGCTTGTGCTGATTCTATAATCACATGTTCAGCCAAATACAGTATGTTGGTGTGGAGGATTTGGCAGATGTTTAATGATTTGATACATGGGAAAGAGAGTACGCCAGCGCTCGCTAATGTTGAGTACTTGGATAGTTACTACAAGTCGATCAAATTGGCTGGGAGGTACTCAACTGATGAAATTATAGAAGGCAAGATGCTTACCCTAGAGGCTTCACCCAAGGCGAGAGTTGACCGACCTCCCACAATTCCATGGCCGGCGCCTGCAGCTGGGACGGTGGCCCTTTCTGTTGATGGATCCCTCCAAAAGGACGACGACTCTGTGGCTGTTGGTATGGTTCTAAGAAACTGTGATGGAGCAATCCTTTTTGCAGCCTATCGTTTTATCTTCCACTGCAATGATTCGCTAGAGGCGGAACTACACGTGTTAATGCAAGGCATGGCACTAGCTATACAACATTCGGACCTTCCGGTGGTTGTGCAGTCGGATTCCTCTAAAGCTTTATCCAGCTTGTCCAATAATGCACTTTGTAGATCAGCTTATGGCCACCTTGTGTTAGAGATCAAGGACTTGTTAGGTACCAGGGAGTTTTTTTCTCTGAAGATTAACCATTCTCAGAATAGAGTTACCGATCGACTGGCCCATTATAGCCGCACGGAACGAACTACTGCTGTGTGGTTGGGCTCAGTACCATTGTGTATTGAGGATTTGTGGCCTCAAGATTGTAACTCTATAATCTTGCAATAAAACTCCCTTTACCTTCAAAAAAAAATAACCAGATGGTGAACGAAGACAACAGTTTTTCTCTCTCTGAGGACGCAGAAGACGACATATAGACCATGAGAACTGAAAAACGAGGCCTCGTTATTCTTTTGTGAAAAAGTTGGAGGCCCATGTTGAAAACATTTTTTTTGAGACAAACCCATGAAGCTTTATTAAGACGTCACAACGTTTACAGGGACGAAAGAAAGATTTCTGGGGTGCCCTAACCAAACAAGGCGGCCCACCCCTAACTTCAGAGCGTGCTTCGCGAGATTGTGAGCCTCAAAATTCGAGCTCCTAAACTCATGGAAAAGTTACAAATAGTAAAAGACCTACTAGACTCTATTATTTCATATATTATCGCACCATAGCTTGCCAAACTCTGTTACTTGATGTCGTCCACCACCACCTTGCAATCAGAAGCCACATGTATTTTTTGTTCATGAAGATCTTGAGCTAGAGCCAGAGCCTCTCGAACTGCCATCGCCTCCAGTGTCATGGGATCAACAATTCTGCTGAAACCGATCGCCGAGGCCCCCAAAAAGAGACCATTCTGATCCCGGCATACTGTAGCTACAACACCCCTTACCTGATTACCTCTTTTCACCGCATCAACATTAATCTTTGCTAGACTCGCTGGAGGGCGAAGCCACTGTGTTGGCCTAGAAGTAGGTTGGGCAGTTGCCGTCCTTCCCGATGTTTCAACACTCTTGAGATCATTCAGGTACGAGACAATGAACTGGTGAGTAGACATTGGGCTAGTGAATATATCTTCGTAGATCGCCTTTCTCCTTGCTCGCCACGCGGCCCAAAGTGATATGATTAGCTTCACAAAACCTGCGTGATCAAGAACCTCGTGCATAGCGAAAAGCTAGTTCTCCGCGTTAACATCGCTGTTCATGCTCATCTGTTCCATCACATGCTCATCCAATAAAGCCCAAATGCACCTCGACATGGTGCAATCCAACAATGCGTGCCTCCATGAGTCCGGTGCTCCACACAACGCACATAAAGGAGACTGAGACATATTACGGTGGTGTAGAACATCCGCCGTAGGCACTGAATGCTGGGCTAAACGCCATGCAAAAAATTTCTGTTTCGATGGAACCTTAGTATGCCACAATGAGGTCCATGCTTTCACTTGAGAAGTCATATCCGAAGCCCCGGCATTTTCATCTATCCAATTCTCTCTCTGGTATTTGGTGTTCAGCACCATTTGATACGCGGACTTAACTGAGAAGACGCCCGGTCGTTCAGCACTCTAAGCCCAAAAATCTTCTATATTGCGTGTGCACAAAGCAAATCTAATAATACAGAGCTTCCTCGCAAAAAGCAAATCTAATGCAGAGCCCAAGGATGCAAACCAAACCAAAGGCCCAGTTAGGTCGGCCCAAATTAAGTAACACAGTCTACTCGGCCGGCGAAGGACTTAACTGAGAAGACGCCCGGTCGTTCAGCACTCTAAGCCCAAAAATCTTCTATATTGCGTGTGCACAAAGCAAATCTAATAATACAGAGCTTCCTCGCAAAAAGCAAATCTAATGCAGAGCCCAAGGATGCAAACCAAACCAAAGGCCCAGTTAGGTCGGCCCAAATTAAGTAACACAGTCTACTCGGCCGGCGAAGGCGGTGGGCACTCTCCCCTCTCTGCTCGCCAGTCGCCGCCTCCGGCCTCGTCGCCACCCACCAGCTCCGGCCGCACGCCTGCACCCCTCACCAGCGTCGCCTACCGCGTTAGTCGACTCGGTGAAGCCAGTTCCGTTCGCCACCTCCGATCTCGTCGCCGTCCATCCGTTCCGGCCGCACGCCTGCGCACCTCACCAGCCTTCGCCTCCGTGGTAACGACCCCTCCCTCCCCGCCCGGCCATACCTTATCTACGCTCAAGCCCCATCTCTGAGACGTCACCAAGCGGATGATTCGCTGGCTTGGATCTAGTCTAGGTTTTAATTAGCTCCGGGAACCCTAGAAGTTTGCAACGACACATACTAATTTCGTAGGGCAATACGTTTCCGAGACACGAGATTGGTGAATAGTACAGCACAATGAAAATCGAAAGGAAATACCCACTTGATGCGTACCTGTTGTTTCTATTGTGCATATTTGGGTATTCTTGGTCGCCTGATTACTGAGAAAATGATAAGCGTACTCCCCTGCTGTTGTTGCAGACAGAGTCTGACGCCTCAGTGATGCCGCCAAAGGTGACCATTGCCGCCTCCAACGATGCCGTGCTGCCTGAAGACATGCTGCGCCACATCCTCGTGCGCCTCCCGGCGAAGACGCTATGCCTCTTCCGAGCAGTCTGCCCATCCTGGAGGTCCCTCCTCTCGGATCCGCTCTTCGTTGCAGCGCACAAGTCCCATCACCCCGAGCCACTAATCGTCGCATGTAACTGTGAGATGTTTGAAAGAGGCACCATTAACATTATGGACTTGTCTGGCCATGTTGTTAAGCGGATAGCCACCACCATGAAGAATGCCAGGATGGTGCGCACACGCCGGCTGGACCTTATTTGTGTCACCGGACATAAGGGCTGCCATGTGATCAACCCTGCCACGGGCGATACTTTTGCATTGCCCAGTTGCCGCGCAAAGGAGCATGCACATGTGCAACATTTCTTTCCAGAATCATTTGACTTGGGACAGGTTGT
This sequence comes from Triticum urartu, assembly GCF_003073215.2. Taxonomy (NCBI): domain Eukaryota; kingdom Viridiplantae; phylum Streptophyta; class Magnoliopsida; order Poales; family Poaceae; genus Triticum; species Triticum urartu. The sequence continues at coordinate 5,157 of NW_024116295.1, read as the reverse complement.
CACCACGGGAGAATACAAGGCCCTACGCTGTGTTAGCATCGATAATTTTGATCATGAGTCCAGCCCGATGCCTGTGAGGTCATCACCCTTGATGATGGTCGCAATGCAAGATGGAGGGGCAAACAGGGCCCTCCGGCCCCTGTCACAAGTAACCGTAACAGAAGTATTGTTGTCAAAGGAGTCGTTTATTTCTTGTTGGATTTTCTATACAAACGTTTTACGTTTTCTGGGGTCCGTGTCAAACCAGGTAGCATGGCTTTGTTCAACCTTGAGACAGAGGAGTGGATGGGGATTGTCCAAGGACCAAAGCCAGTGCGCAGCTTTGTTAAGGACAGCAATGGCAGGTGCGGTTACTTTAGTCTATACTTGGAGCTATCACTGGTAAATTTGGATGGGTTCTTAGTTATGGCACACAATCCTGAAGGTTGCTCTTTGGACTTATGGTTTTTGATGGATAGTGAGAAATGTCTCTGGAATAAAAGCTACAGCTTAGATTTCCAACCTGAAAATCTCTTCGCTCAACCCTTGGAAATTCTAAATGACGGGAAGATAGTTCTCTCTGCACCAGGATCGCTAAGACTATATAATCCAGTTACCAAGACTTACATTGATTTTGGGATGAGAAATTCCACATCTGTTGGTACTTACACTGGAAGTCTGTTGTCTTCAGAGAGCACCTTCACTTCTGTGGTCAGTGTTATCCTCATATGCTTTCAATTATTTATTTATGTATGTTGTCCTGTCCTAAGTATCATTTGCTTTTATTCTTGTGTCGTAGAGATAATTTTCTAGGTGATGTAAGGAACATTTAGGGATTATAAAGAATTGTAGGTGCATTTTTAGGAAAAGTAATTGTTGCAGTGTCATAGGTCTGATGCACAACATTAGCATATGAATTTCTCTATATCTGTGATCATGTTTTCAATCAATTTCTCCTATCAAGTTGTGCAGTGTTGGGCAACTGCAGATTATGATCCCTTTATTTTTGGGGATAATTAGGCTCTGTTCAGCAGCTCTACAGCTTCCAGCTTCCGCGAGGAGCTGCATGCGTTCGGAAGGCTGTGGCTGCTTCTCCTCATGCTGCATGGGCTGGCGCTGGTGGCTGGTTTGTACGGCAGCTCGGGATAAATGAATCGAACCGGTACGCAACTGGACTTCGCTCAACTCCACGATTTGGGCTTCGCGAAGCTGGACTTTGCTTGCTCCACCGATTTGCACTACGTGAGGCTCCGCTCCGAGAAACTGGCTTCGCGGAGCCGAGGCGTTCGGCCCAGCTCCTCATGCGGAGCCGGTGGAGCGCGGAGCTGGAGAGCTTCTGAACAGGGTCTTAGTTTCATGCCCCTAGTTGTGTCCCACTCGGCAGTTTTGCCCCTAGTTTTCGAAAACCCTCAGTTTTGCCCAAGCCTGTTTGCTCCTGTTATGGTTTTGCCCTTTCGTCACGTTTCCGTCCAGTTAGTGCCGTTTGACCGCGTGTTAACTGTCTATGGACTTGCATATGGTGTTCATTGACTTGGAGAAGGCCTATGATAATATACCGCGGAATGTCATGTGGTGGGCCTTGGAGAAACACAAAGTCCCAACAAAGTACATTACCCTCATCAAGGACATGTATGATAATGTTGTGACAAGTGTTCGAACAAGTGATGTTGACACTGATGACTTCCCGATTAAGATAGGACTGCATCAGGGGTCAGCTTTGAGCCCTTATCTTTTTGCATTGGTGATGGATGAGGTCACAAGGGATATACAAGGAGATATCCCATGGTGTATGCTCTTTGCGGATGATGTGGTGCTAGTTGACGATAGTCGGACGGGGTAAATAGGAAGTTAGAGTTATGGAGGCAAACCTTGGAATCGAAAGGGTTTAGGCTCAGTAGAACTAAAACCGAGTACATGATGTGCGGTTTTAGTACTACTGGGTGTGAGGAGGAGGAGGTTAGCCTTGATGGCCAGGTGGTACCCCAGAAGGACACCTTTCGGTATTTGGGGTCAATGCTGCAAGAGGATGGGGGTATTGATGAAGATGTGAACCATCGAATCAAAGCCGGATGGATGAAGTGGCGCCAAGCTTCTGGCATTCTCTGTGATGAGAGAGTGCCACAAAAGCTAATAGGCAAGTTCTACAGGACGGCAGTTCGACCTACAATGTTGTATGGCGTTGAGTGTTGGTCGACTAAAAGGCGACATGTTCAACAGTTAGGTGTGGCGGTCATGCGTATGTTGAGATGGATGTGTGGCCACATGAGGAAGGATCGATTCCGGAATGATGATATACGAGATAGAGTTGGGGTAGCACCAATTGAAGAGAAGCTTGTCCAACATCGTCTGAGATGGTTTGGGCATATTCAGCGCAGGCCTCCAGAAGCTCCAGTGCATAGCGGACAGCTAAAGCGTGCGGAGAAATGTCAAGAGAGGGCGGGGTAGACCGAATTTGACATGGGAGGAGTCCATTAAGAGAGACCTGAAGGATTGGAGTATCACCAAAGAGCTAGCTATGGACAGGGGTGCGTGGAAGCTTGCTATCCATGTGCCAGAGCCATGAGTTGGTTGCGAGATCTTATGGGTTTCACCTCTAGCCTACCCCAACTTGTTTGGGACTAAAGGCTTTGTTGTTGTTGCTCTTGCCAGATTAGTAGTATTAATTTGTCACATTAATTGTGCCAAAAATTACGGATGCGATCTGCTGTACATGCCTATTTCCCTTGGTTACCATAATAGCTTCATATGTTTCCAAATTAATTGCCTCAAGTTGCCAAAGATGGATTTGCTATTTTCACCAACACCTAATTTACAGATTAGTTATCTCTAATTGCTAGATTCGCTATATTGGTTTCCGAATTAATTGTCTCAAGTTGTCGAAGATGGATTTGATGTACTCACCTGCACCTAGTTTCCAGATTAGTTATCTCTAATTGGCAGATTGGTTGTACTAATAGTGGCGGGTGGCCAGCCTTGGTGCCCGTCGGTGGGACAAGGCCGTGATGGCCACCGTTGCAGGAGGTGTGTGGATCCGACCCCAATGGCGCCGGCGAGCTCATCCTCCTCTTGTGCGACGAGGAGGACTTGGTGAGCTTCGGCTCCGACTCTGTTGGCTCTAACGAGCTCATCCTCCTACGGACTGCGGCCTCTAATCTTTGACCCCATGTAATTAGCTAGGATTTAACTAGTGATTGTGAACTATTGCTTAGTTTGTTGTATGTGGGACCGATGAATTTTGTGTTAATTACTGTTGTTTTAATTGATCAATGTTGTGTTAATTATTGTACAAAAATGTTATTGCAAAATTTATGTGGTGTTTACAACATGGCAATGTTATTTAGTTATTTGGTTGGTTCATCGTTGGTCCCACATGGTAGTGAGATGAGAGAGTGATGTTTTTCTCAGTTATGGGTCCCATTTGGCAGTGTCTTGCCAGAGAGTGCAGAAGAAGGGGTAAAAAGGTCCAAGGAAATGTCCACAGGCAGTCAACACACAGTCAAACGATACTAACTGGATGGAATCGTGATGGAAGGGCAAAAGCATAAGAGAAGCGAAGTGGCTTGGGCAAAACCGCGGGTTTTTGGAAACTAGGGGTAAACCTGCCGAGTGTGACCCAATTAGGGGCATAAAACCAATTATCCCTTCTTTTTTATGATGGAAATTATTGTGGCGCTATTGTGGCGCTTTAATTTGGATTGCTGAAGCTATCTTAGGTTTTATTCAAAGGTCCACCAGTGAGAGAACATCACATGTAAGAATTGTTCGTCTAGAGTTTGTGTGAAAGCACTCTCAACACAAAAGAAAAAAAAAGAGAGGAAACTGAGGGTCTGATTCGCAATGGTCGCTACAAACATATTTATAGCGCCGGTGTTCAGACTTGTCCGGTTTACTTTTGTGGCTGCTTGTCCTATTTAGATTTTGCTGGTTAATTATGTTATAGATTGACAGGTTAACCACATTTTATGTTCATCTAGTTTGTGTACTTTCTTCTCTGAATAGTTTGTCTACTCTTATAGTCTTATTCTTAGTGGCACATACACATACATATTTTGTCCAATGAATTTAAATAAACTGCCAGCAATGTTAGATTGGTACATCGCCTACCCTACTATTTAATGTCACATGTAGATTGGTAATGACCTTATAAGAATGCATGGTGCTGATCTTGTGATTTTCATAAGATGCAGAATTCTTTCAAAGCTGTAGTTGTGTGGGAGGTTGCATTAACTCACTGGCAGTATATGTCTTGTGTTTGAGTGAAGATCTGATGCATGCCTTTGTTCTTGCAGGCTGAACGTTGCACTGCCTGTGGCTGCTATTTCACCCTCGAAGCCGGCCAACATGATGTAACATGTCAAAATTGTATGTATGAAGCCGTGTTTGCACGGCATTGAACTTCTCGTGCATCTTTTCTCTATGGCCCATATTGGCTTTATGCGTACGTGCACGGCGTTTCACACCATCCTTGCGTTTGGAAGGCTGCCGCCTGCCGGTGAACTTTGGCATCCATAGGCTTTCGCCAATCACCAATGCCAGTAGACAATTTCAAGTATGATCCAACAAATTTAGTTCTCAAATGTCAGCCTAGTTGGGTTTTAGAGAACACTGTTGCTAGTATGTTTTTTCTTCTTGATGAAGCTTATTTTGGAATATATATATATATATATATATATTTGTTATGCAAGAAAATATGCTTTGATCTTGTGATTTCCTGATGCAATGTCAATATGGCCTAGTGCCTGACATGTGGGCCTGAAAACAGTGGCACCACCTAGGGACTGACATGTGGGCCCAGTTGGTCGGATTGGCTATTCCCCTGTTTTGGAAATCCTGTGATCCAAACAAGCCTACCTATGTTTGGTAGATTTGGGCTTGTGCTAATTGTTTAAACCAGTTCCACTCCCACTCCACCACTCCCTAGCTCCATCCATGGCGTCGCTGGCCACCAGCTCCTGCCTGCTCCTCCTCCTGGCGCTCCTCCTCCCCCTCGCCGCGGTCGCCGTGCCGCGCAGACACCGCTTTCCGTTGCTCCAGCTCGCGCCGGTCAACCCTTCCGCGCCGGCACCGCCTTCCGTTGCTCCAGCTCGCGCCGGTCAACGCGGCAGCGTTGGGCCCTGCTCCGCGCTGCTCCTCTCCGACACCTTCGGCTACACCTACGGCCGTCCTCCGGCCACCGCT
>NW_024116294.1:0-9976 GCF_003073215.2 Triticum urartu | reverse complement strand
CGTCGGCTCCTTCGCGCTTCGTCAAGTCTAAGACGGAGCCGGACCTGGCGCTGGTGAAGACGGAGCACGGCGGCGACGTTGAGTTCGATGACGACGCGGCCTTAGAATGGGCGCGCACGGACTCCTTGAAGATGGCGAGGGAACGCCAGTGCGCCGCCCTGCGGCGATTCGCGCCGCGCCGTCGAGGTCGCGACGAAGGAGGAATCGTCATTATCGAAGACAGCGACGACGGTGCCGCGCCGCCGACACCAGTCCGCATAGGCGACGCCGGTCGGGAGTCCACCAGAAACGACCGCGTTAAGAAGAAGAAGCCGGACGACGACGACGACTCGCATTTAGCCAGTTCCTTTTTTAATAATATATATTACGTGATAAAAACCCGCTTTTTTTAATGTAATATATGCTTAACTTTGAACTTTGCTATATTTTTTAATTGTTTTGAACGCGTCTGGGATGGTTCTGGGGCTAATTTTGAACACGCCTGGGACGGCCCTGGAACCGGCGGCTGGGGACCAACTCATCCCCAGACCGATTTTTTGCGCCGGCTCACCCTAAGGGGCGATTTTAGGCTAGGGCCAACGGCTGGAGATGCTCTTAGCTAGCACAAAGTTATTGATATTGGCAGACTACAAAGTTACATAGACCAAATTATGTAAAACAAGTCAAAATTAATTTACAATAAATTGTTCCACACATAAGCGAAGCACATTCGTGATGTAACGGCAGGGACAGGATTACAGGGGTAGGGTAGGAGGAGGGGCTACGCTACGCTATGGCAGGAGACGCAGGCACTTCAGGAATCGGATGCCCTGAAGAGGGTGAGCAGGGAGAGGAAGAGGTTGATGACGTCGAGGTAGAGCGCGACGGCGGCCCAGACGTACTCGTCGTAGGAGTAGCGCTTGATGAGGTTGTCGGTGTCGTAGATGATGTAGCCGCAGAAGACGAGCGCCGCCAGCCCGCCGTAGACCATCAGCGAGATGCGGCCCAGCGGGAAGAAGGCCTGGATGAGCGCGAACACCATGAGGATCATCACCGCCGCGAACAGGAACGGGCCCAGGAAGCTGAAGTCGTGCCCGCGACTCGCCGCCCAGAACGTGTACGCCGTCAGGCTCACCACCACCACCGCCGTCAGGATCGCCGACTCCAGGATCACCTCCCCCTTGGTGAAGGCGCAGGTCAGCCCCACCGCGAAGCTGATGGCCACCGTGAAGAGCGCCAGCAGCAGCAGATTCACCGGGTGCCGCTGGTAGTAGTAGTACAGAGGACACAGCACTGCAGTTCCAAGCACACGGACACGGTGAGCGTCAGTCACATCGAAGAAAACAGAGCAGAGTAGCGATCGATCATGTCTGACAAGCAATGGTAACGGGGAACTGATCTGAGATTGCGCGCGAAACGTAACGTACCGATGAAGGGGAGGATGATGAGGAAAATGTAGAGGCCGAAGCCGGCGGGGGAGGAGACGAAGAAGAGCGCGACGGGGCGCACGAAGACGACGACAGAGGCGACGGCGATGGTGAGCAGCATCTGGATGGAGAGGATGGTGTAGACCTTGCGGACGAAGGCCCAGCGCAGCTGCGGGCTCTCCAGCATCATCGGGTACAGCGGCCGCGCCGCCTGCCCGGCCTCCGCGTCGCCGCCCCACTCGGGGCCTTTGGGCGGCGGCCGGAAATACATCGTCGGCGTTCGGTCTTCCTTCCCTCTCCTCTCCTCTACGGCGGTGCACGGATCGAATGGGATGGCTCGGAGTCCCGGAGCAGAGCACGTGTCGCCTTGGTTGTATCTTTGCCGGTGCGGTTGTGCGGCGGTGCGGTGAGAGCTGGCGTGGGGCGGAGAGTTTTAAGGAGAGGAGAGGGGACAGGACGGGGCGGGGGATGGCGCGAGAGAGGAAGTGAAGATTCAGGAGGCTTCTCGGCGGTTGGGGGTCGCGTGTGGCGGTTCGTCAGGCTGACGCGTGGGGCCTGCCGGGATGGCTGACCTTCTGGTAGTAAGTCTGGTCTCTGGTGGCGTCTGGAGGGAGGAGAAAGTTGTGCCGCAAAATATGTGCGATGCCTTTGCTTACTGACGAGGGTTATCTGTATTTTGCTTTATTCAGGCGATTACCTGCCTTCTGTTTCCAAGTATCGGGCGACCTATTTATAGGCCTGCTTTGCAAAACTAAACATTTCAGTTTCATAACAGTTACTGTAAAAAATCCCTCTTTAAAAAACAGTTACTCCGCCGGCCTTGTCGACAGCGGGAGAGGATGTTCCATATATGATGTACCGTTGATACATATTATTAATAGATTAATATATATATATATATATATATATATTGCAAATGGAAAACAATTTCTCTTTACTTTGACTATTAGAACAGTTTTCTCTTATCGTGTGGGGTACAATCTTCTATGTTAATCTAGTGGAAAATGCATGATTCTCGTCATTGACAAAAGTATGCGCAATTGATTTTTGGGGTGTTTATTTTTAGTATCTCAATGAAATTTCTATTATCCAATTATACTATAACATTTTCTTTTACAAAATGATAAAGATACGCAAATATTGAAACACAATTTTTAGCAAGTCCGTTTGTTTTTACAACAGTTTTTGCATGCTGAAGGATAGTGCAAGTTTTACTCAAAGTGTGTACAACTTTTGTTTCACTAAATTTCCCGGTTTAGTTTATTTGTCAGATTCTGAAATACGTGTTTTTTTCCTTTTCTACAAGGTTACATTACTTTCATTTTAACTAGAGGGCAGCCTGGTGCACGTAGCTCAGCGGGAACTACGTGCATGTGGCTGCCCCCTAGCAAAAAATTTGAAGATAATTTTAAGCACATATAATTTTTAATAGAGAATCTCAAAAAATTAGCTAGAGTAATTAAAAATTATTTTTGTATTTATTTAGCTTATTAAAATGGAAAATTTGCACACACTTTAAACTATTATATTGAACTTATTATGGGTTTAAGTTCTACAAAAATTTCAAGCAACTCAGGATTAGGAAGCCCGTTTGTATTTATGTACAATAAAATTTGATAGGAAAATAATAAAGATGCAAAAATCAACCATCGGATGGTTGTACCAACCCTGGAGAGTTCAAACCTATCCTTATGTCTTGTTAATCAGAATGTCTCTTCAGTGAAAGACAATGTCACATTGATAGAGGGGACACATATGGTGACTTCATCGAGTGCGAAAACTCTGTAACTCTAATTTGCAGTAAACATCGTGTGATGCTGTGATTTTTTGTGTTAAGTCAGATTGACTATTTTGCGTGTGGTGTTTTTTTTTTTTGGCCAATGCCCTCAAGTGTCTATCTCGGCCTATTTTTCCTACCGGGCTTCTACCCAATCAGCGATATCTTTATCTGGGCATGTCCATCATGGGCCCAACTAGATTCGGACTCGGACCCAATGGGCTTACAAATACAAACAGCAGGAAACCGAACGTAGTCACCAAGGCTCTTGCCTGCTTTCCGACCTATCCGCCAATCGCCGCCGCAGTCGCCCCGATCGATCCAGCCGGAGTTCAGGGCGGAGGATCAGAGCATGGGGCCGCCGCGTAAGCGGACGGAGGAGGATATGGAGGTGGACGAGGACAACGCCGACGATGTCCGTGCCGACGCGCTTGCCACGGTAGAGGAGCGCGAACTCGGGAACATGAGGAAGAAAGGACCGGAGGCCGAGGAGGAGGGCGACGAACTGTACACCTTCCCGTTGGATAATCGGTCCGGGAAGCTCGCCAAGTGGAACACGCGGGAGAAGAAGGTGGAGGCGAGCAGGTTGGCCGAGCTCGTGAGGAGGCGCATGGACGGAGGCCGTCGTTTCGATGGCGCACCAGCCGCCGCCGCCGTTGACACCGCGTGGCTGCGTTCACCAATTAGACCAGCGCAAATTTAGCATAGCGTATCGTATCGACTGTCAACTGCACAAAATGAACTGATTTGAGATATTTCGGTGCTTGGACACAATTCTTGGCTACTCATGACAAGTGTTCTTTTTTGGAATGTCTAGGGCACATCTAGATGTGCCCTACTTATTGCACATCTAAATGAGTGAATTGAGTATGAAGAGGAAAAGAAAAAAGAAAAAAATATCCACACGAATCTCAACATAAGATCAATGATATAGGATTTAGATGTGCAATACTTATGGTACATCTAGATGTGCTTTAGCAAAACTGTTCTTTTTTTATATAATTTTTTATCCCACTTTGTACCCACTAAGTATCTAAAATCCACGAATTTGTTTGTTTTTAGCTCGCATGCTAGGCTTCTTTGTACTGCAAGAATATGAAAACCTTGGAATAGGAAAGAGCGTAGGATTGAGATTTCACATGAGACTGGATTTTCTACTTTCGGGTGTACTACACCCGAGTTAGCATAAAAATTGAAAAAGTGGCATCAAACAAAATCCAAAAAGTCTGAAACTTTGCGACATCAAACTTTATCGTATGTTTACGGTTTGTGCAAAGTTTCATCAAAAACTAACACCCGAGGAGCTCTCACCAAAAAGAACAAAATCGCTCCTCAATGTTTTCTGCACTGTTTGAGCAGTGAATTTGTTCTTTTTGGTGACAGCTCCTCGGATGTTAGTTTTGGATGAAATTCTGTAAAAACCTCAAACATATCATAAAGTTTGATGTCACAAAATTTCAGATTTTTTGGACCTTGTTTGATACTCATTTTTCAATTTTTTTTGCTAACTTGGGTGTAGTAGTACACCCGAGAGTAGCCACACCTTTCCGATGTCATATATGTATAATCCTAGTACATGATTTGTTTTTTGCGAAATGAATCTTACACGATTTGAAAGCATATGAATCCTGCAATTAGTGCCTTCTATATTTTTCACGAATACGCAAAGTTTGTGTGTCATTAATTGATATAAGAACCGATGATGACTAGGGGGAGAGGGTAGGGGGGGGGGATTACATCCAATGGGGACTACTCGGGAAGAATGCTGGCCAAGCCAAAACACCCGCCTTATATAAGCCGAGAGGACCCTCGGTTTATGTATAAACCGGGCTGCTCATGGTGGCGCTCCGTTTATATATAAACCATGGGGCACCTCAAGCCAAAACTTTGCTATGGCAACCGGTCTCACCATCAATTTCACAAAAAACAACGTTCGTACCTATGCACCTCCAAACTGCAATGACAGACTCCATTGCCTCCACATTGCAATGCTCCACCTCATCCTTCCCTCAGATCTACCTAGGGCTACCCTTAGCACCCACAAGACTCCCCCCAAACGCCTTCCTGCCTATTATCGAACGTTGCCGTAAATTCTTAGCTGGATGGAAAGCCAAAATTCTATCCAAGGGAGACAGGCTAATCCTACTCTCGGCAGTTCTTGACTCCATCTTGGTATACTTTATGTCTGTCTTCCTCATCCCAAAAAGCGTCCTAAAAACAATAGATTCCATCCGTAGGGCCTTCTTCTGGGCCGCGGAGGAAACTTGCACTGGTGCGCAATGCTTAGTTGCCTGGAAAAATGTTTGTAAACCAAAAAATGTGGGTGGTTTGGGGTTAAAAAATCTTCACCAACAAAATAATTGTTTGCTTATGAAATTCGCTGTCAAAGCCCTACGCCCAGAAAAAACACCATGGCTTGATTGGATCGCCCTTCAACACCCAAATGCATTCATCGCTCCACAAAACAGCCAGTCCTTCCTCTGTCGTACTATCAACCAACAGCTACCAGCTTTGCACGCCATTTCTTTTGTAATAACAAATTCAGGCACAAGTACTTACTTTTGGTTAGACTGCTGGCTACACCAAAATTCCCTTGCCGCACTTTTCCCATGCCTCTACTCGCATACCACTTCACCTCTCGCTCGTGTGGCTGCTGTTATGAATCGCGGTTTAGAATCAATCCTTCGGAATCGCCTAACATCTAATGCTGCTTCCGAGTTGTGCTCTTTGTTGTCTCTCCTGCAGGATTTTCAGGTATCACCAGGACCGGATGAGCGCTACCTCAATGGCGGCCTGTGCTTCTCAACTAAGGCTGCCTACCAGCTATCCATGGCCAACCACGATGAGGACATGCATGCCGTTTCCATATGGTCTTCATGCGTTCCTAACCGTGTGAAGATCTTTGCCCGGCTCCTCTTTCGGGATCGGCTCAACTCCAAGAGCAATCTGCTTCACAAACATATCGTCACTGATGCTCTATGTCCAAGATGCGGGTTCGATGGCGAAGACAGCTCTCACATCTTCATCCACTGTCCGCTTGCTCAGCGCATCTGGCACAGGCTTGGACTTACACCCTCTGAGAGCATCGCTGATCTTTGGGGCTGTCGTTTGCCACCACAGGTCGACATGATCATATGGCACTCCATCCTCCTCATTGTTCTCTGGAAAATATGGGACTCCAGGAACGCTATGGCCTTCAGGCAACAAAATCACCATAGCATTTTCACCCTCAAGCGAATCATTGATGACCTCATGCTCTGGACGCACAGGATCAAGAAAACAGAGCAGAAACAGGCCGCCTCCTCATGGCGCTCCTATCTCCTATCACGACTATACGTGCTTATGTAATTCACCTTGTAATCGAACATTTGTTGGGTTACAATCATGAGAAATATATTCAGGTGGGGAACTCCCCCCCGGTGATTTTTCAAAAAAAAAAAACCATGGGGCACACGATGGCGCTCGGCTTATATATAAACCAGGTTGCGCATGGCCGCCATTGGCTTATGTATTGACCATGTGTCTCATCGCGACACTCGGTTTATACAGATGGTGACACATGTTCGTTATCACCTGGCTGCCGCCATGTTACTTTATTAAACCGAGAGCCTCGTGTAAACACTTGGCTTATATACAAACCGAGCTTTTTTGCCACGACTCTCGGTTTATACTTGATAAGCTGGGCCACTGTAAGCCGTGTACTACAAGTCGGAAGTTTTATTCGGCTTATATATAAACCGAGTATAAATCTGCATAAGATGAGCGTATTAGGTACAAGGCTTGTGAGAGGGCAGTGTGAGCCGATCCACGACGGATTGAGGAGATAGTACAGAGAGATAGAGTGAAGGCGCATTGGACTCTGAAAGGAAAAATAGAAAGATGATGCATAAGCAAAAAAAACACAAGAATTTTAGAGGATTGAGGAAAGAGTACAGAGATAGAGTGAAAGCACATTGGACTTCTCAAAGAAAAAAAATAAAGAAAGACGATGCATAAGCAAAAAAAACACAAGAATTCTAGAGGATTGAGGAGAGAGTACAGAGAGATAGAGTGAAGGCAATTAGACTTCTCAAAGAAAGAAAAATATAAAGATGATGCATATGCAAAAAAATAGAGGAAATCTAGAGGACTGAGAAGAGAGTACACAAAAATACAGTGAAGGCACATTGGACTTTTCAAAGGAAAACTAGAAAGAGGTTTAAGCTCATGCCCGAATTCCTATGAAATGGAGGGCACGGGGATGGCATCCATAGAAATTTGGTAGGTCTAATCCTATGATCCAAAAGGTTTCCATAGAAAAAAATCCTTCACACTTCCTACAAAAATCCTTTAATTCAAAGAGGCCCTGAAATTTTTCATAATGAATCTATACACACGTGTATTATACATCCCTATATGCATGTGGAATTTTCTTTAGAGTTTGAAATTTGAAAATCTGATGTATGAATTTTTCAAAAAAATAGTTCACCGTGGACCCAAGCTCCAAAATGCCTCACTCCACAATTCAACTACACTCAGATTGTTTGGCTACTTTTAACATATTTATTTAGGACACTCCCATTGTTGGAGATTTCATTTAATCACGGCTACAACTGTCACTTGAGATATTGATGGATAACGTTAATTTTTTTAAACACAGTACATATGCAAACACTCACAAATTTGTTCATACACTCATCTCCTATGAATGCACGCAAATACGCTCTACCTCTATGAGCACCTTTGAGAGATTAAGCCAACGGGCCTTGAGATTGACAAAGTCACCACAAATGCCTCGCTATGCTCTGGAACATTGTCTCCGCTGAAAGAACATTTCACCTTTATGAGACGACAAAGCATCAAATCTGGGGTTTGATCCCTGGTCATCTGAAGCTATAGATGCCCAGACGCGCCCGCGATCGTATAGGGGACCAGATTTGCCAAGTCCAGCTATAGATGCTCTTATACGTGAATGCTCAAAGTTTTATGCATCGAGGAAAAAAAAACAGGTTCCAATCTCTGAAAGTAAACAAATAAGCTGAAGTGTTGTAACTTCAATAATACAAACGCAATGGCCACTTCATACATCATTGGGTGGTAACTTTTATGAGGAAAAAAAATCGTCACAACATATCTATATGTGGTGTAGTATTGGATCTCTTGTCGAGACAAAGCCGACGGTGATAACGGATCGTAATTTGGATTCATGAATTCTCCAATTTCATGTTTGCAACATTTTTTATGACCCCAACCATTTCTTATTTTCTTTCATGCATGCAAATGGGTAATATTTTGCACTAGATCCACCCTAAACCCCTGGTCTGACAATCTGGATCGAATTTTTCTTTCATGCGCACCTTTCCATTTTGGGCGGTGCGTTGCATATCTAATTAACCAGTTAGGATCAACTACTTAAGCGGGTGACACGCTTACCATAGGCATTTGAAAGAGTAGTCGATGTTTAGACAACCCCGCATAGAAAAGAAAGAAAAAAGAAGAGCTAAACTATGCTACAATCTTCAGTACATACGTAGGAATGGTACCATACTTCCATACGACATCCATCAGGGCAGATAACGCACCATTGTAGTGCAACAACATACGTTCGCACGCTCTATATATACACAAAATTCGTGATCAAGTCATACATGCATTGGACATGCACACGACAGTTCTTTCACATTGTTCTTGCAGCTACAACCACATGCGTCGTTGCTCCTGGGCAAGGAGCTTTGAACGCATGATGTCCGAGGCAGATGACGATCCTCACTGCAAAGCAAATAATACATGGAGCTGGATTAGTCTCTCATTTCGCTACGGAAAGTACTGGTGGGGAAGAGTGTCGAACGAACTTGCGTGGCATGGGCGCATGGCTAGCCTACCTATGTGCTTGTAGATTTCGGCACTGGCTGATGTCTCTTTGGAAGATGAACGAAGGGCAGGTGTGCCAGATAGGGATCATCCCCGGCTTCAAGCAGCTGCTTAAACACCAAGAACACATCAGAACATCATATAGCACACATAGCTGCACTATAATAGGGAGCATGCAATTCTCCGATCACATCATTCAGAAATTTTCACGTAACCAGCAATGAAATAGCAAAAGGCCAAGAAACCCCATACCCGAGGATGCGATAGACGCGGCTATGTCAGACTCAGAGACCTGCTCGCGTGAGAACTCCCCTCTGCAGCGCAAACTCGATCGATTGTGTCAAGAATCAAGAACTCACGAGAAAGGACCAAGAACTTAACCTCACAAGCATGCTTGCAAACATACCTGGTGCGCAGCGTCCAAAGACCTTAACCCTGATGCGATGATCGCCTCCACCTGCTCAAAGGTCAGCAGCACCGCATCGCCTGGCGCGGGAGGGGCTTGGGCGCCCGGAGCCGCTTCACCCGCTTGATTGGGGGCGGAGTGCTGCTCATCCTCCTCTGCGCCTGCGCGCCCCCTCTTGTAGACTCCAATGCCGACGCATGTGACGACGATGACGGTAGTTCAGACGGCGACGAGTATGTAGCCGCCCGCGACGCTCCTCGCTAGCTTCGCCACCGCCTCTCCGAAGGGAAGCCGCTGCCTCGCCTCGGGTGGAAGGAGATGGCTCAGATCAGTAGGCTTCCCTTCCCCGAGTTCGCCGTTGTTCGGCCCTCCCCCTAGGATCCGGTTGATGATCCCCTTCACATCTTGGAAGGTTTTGCCGCGGACGAAATTCCGATAGATGAACTGGCTCGCACGCCCGCCTAGGAGCACTGTTTTCACGAACAGCGGGTCCGCCCTGGGGGGCGGGGGGCGGGGGGGGGGGGGGGGGGGGGCCGG